>NC_036838.1:45342918-45345128 GCF_002910315.2 Salvelinus sp. IW2-2015
CCTGCACCACAGAGGCAAGAGAAGCCAGGAAATGCGTCAGTTGTGGCCGCTCCCAAAGGCCTAACCAGACACGAAAGGCAGAACATGTACCCATTGTGCCCTGCTCCCAAGAAGTCCTCAGAGAGAGAGGCAGAACAGTCCTCTCTCTGACCCTTGGAGCAGGCACAACTGACCCACTTTCCTGCCCTCTCTCTCTGACCCTTGGAGCAGGCACAACTGACCCACTTTCCTGCCCCTACGAAGCTGCTGCTGAGTCAGACGGCCAGAATGCATGCACACACATCTACTCTACAGTCTAATTGTAGTTACACACACAGCGTACACACACCACAGTACACACACACACTTTCCAAGCTGTAAAGCATCATAGGCTAAGGGAATTGTGGCATGATGAGAACACACATGGAATGACAGAGAGGGAGAGCTCCTGTACCACACCTATAGTGTAAAACACATCCTCCCCATCAACCCAAAGCTACTGCAGTCATTTGGCCTGCTCCCGTGGAGACGGAACAATGATCCTTATCAGAACAGTACTGCAGAAGCTCCATCAAGAAGTCCTCCATCACCACTCAGACTGCTGGGGCCACATTGCAGCTCAGCCCTGCTATTCATCAGACTCATCAAGATGGCGCCGAAGCGTAAGAGCGTCTGCTAAATGACTTAAATGTAAATGTAAATGTAAGGTTGACACATTGACGAAACTAACTGGGAATGTATGCATGTGTGTGTGCGTGTGTCCGGTCTGTTACCCTCTCTCTCCCAGAGCAGTGTTTTCTCCTGCCAACTGGGTCCTGGGGGACAGATTTACAGACAGTGACAAGACAGAGAGGACAGTTAGGAATGGAATAGTGGAGTTACAGCCAGAAGCCTTGTTTTGGAGCTGCTTTACTGAGCTTTACTGCTCTGACGCTATGACTCGGCACGCACACACACAGTTGAATGTGGAGCTGTCAGACCCAGGTCTGTGTGACATGGCTGTGGGTAGGGGAACAGTCAGAGTTAGTTAGTTACAGGCTGATTCTGGGTCAGTGCCAGAGATCAGCCGTGCGGGCATGGCCAACAACTGGCTCCACTCTCACACAGCCTGCTGTAGGACTTATGTCAGACCAGCAGGGGAAGTCTAAGACATCACAACAATTGAAGGTGTATTGTGTGTTTTAAAACTTAACGCCTGTGAGCCTCCACAAAGCAGTTTATAACATGGCAGGACTCCTTTCCTCATCTCCATCATACAGCCATGTTTTCCCACCGTGACTAAATGCTTTCTCTCTACTCCTCCATAGCAGAGATCAAGACCGTAACCATCAAGTGATGAACAAGTAGATGGTTCTCTACCAGAAAATGCATATCTGGACAAACAAAAATGGGATTAATAATTTAAAGGCCCAGTGCAGTCAAAATTCATGTTGTCTTGTGTTTTGTATCATATTGTACAACAGCTGATGAAACAAACACTGTAAAAGTGTGAAAAAAATGTATCAGTGTTATTTCCTGACAGTTGCTGCTTGAAAATACCAGCCTGTTTGCTCGGGCTGGAGTTTCGGCTTGCCTGGTGACATCACCAGGAGGTTAATCAGTTAATAGACCAATAACAAAGAAAGTTCCAGACCTCTCTGCCAATAACTCCTGAGTGGCGCAGCGGTTCTCCCGAGTGGCGCAGCGGTTCTCCCGAGTGGCGCAGCGGTTCTCCCGAGTGGCGCAGCGGTTCTCCCGAGTGGCGCAGCGGTTCTCCCGAGTGGCGGTCTCTCCGACGTGGCCGCAGCGGTTCTCCCGAGTGGCGCAAGCGGGTTTCTCCGAGCTGGGCGCAGCGGTTCTCCCGAGTGGCGCAGCGGTTCTCTCGAGTGGCGCAGCGTTTTCTCGTTCTCCCGAGTGGCGCAGCGGTTCTCCGAGTGGCGCAGCGGTTCTCCCGAGTGGCGCAGCGGTTCTCCCGAGTGGCGCAGCGGTTCTCCGAGTGGCGCAGCGGTTCTCCCGAGTGGCGCAGCGGTTCTCCCGAGTGGCGCAGCGGTTTCTCACCGAGTGGGCGCAGCGGTTCTCCGAGTGGCGCAGCGGTTCTCCCGAGTGGCCAGCGGTTCTCCCGAGTGGCGCAGCGGTTCTCTCGCCGAGTGGCGCGGCGGTTCTCCGAGTGCGCACGCGGTTCTCCTCCCGAGTGGCGCAGCGGTTCTCCCGAGTGGGCAGCGGTTCTCCCCCGAGTGGCGCAGCGGTTCTCT
>NC_036838.1:45345153-45361639 GCF_002910315.2 Salvelinus sp. IW2-2015
CCCGAGTGGCGCAGCGGTTCTCCCGAGTGTGCACAGCGGTTCTCCCGAGTGGCGCAGCGGTTCTCCCGAGTGGGGCAGCGGTTCTCCCGAGTGGCGCAGCGGTTCTCCCGAGTAGCGCAGCAGTCTAAGGCACTGCATCTCAGTGCTAGAGGCATCACTACAGACCCTGGTTCGGTTCCAGGCTGTATCACACCCGGCCGTGATTGGGAGTCCCACAGGGCGGCGCACAATTAGCCCAGCGTCGTCCGGTTTAGGGTTTGGCCGGGGTAGGCCGTCATTGTAAATAAGAATTTGTTCTTAACTGACATGCCTAGTTAAATAAAGGTAAAATTAAAACAGCTAATTTTAGGTTTCCCCTCCCCACTCAGACCACTCCCAGACAGTCCTAGCAACATTTTTGTTTGAGAAATAGTTTGTACATTTTAAAGGAAAACTATTACAGTAAGGTTGTCACTGTAAGGTTGTTACAATTGTTACGCAGAAATGATTTGATATTGATATAAAAACAGCTGCATTGGGCCTTTAAAGTATGTTTCCTATTTTCTCCATCACGTGACTTATGATCTTTAGATTGCAAAGAGCATCACACACATACACACAAGCCGGGCCGAGAGCTTCCAATTTGTCTATGTGTCTGTGTCAGTGGTAGGGAGCACACAGCACTAAATATAAACAGTGAAACATCAGGAATTATCCTGCTAGCATGATGAGCGCGCTAAAGCGCATCGACCGAGAGCAACTGAATTTAGTCAAATGTAGCAGAAGAAAATAGGGTGGTTTTATAACGGCTTTATCATCATAACAAGAAACATTTAAGACTCATGCATCTAGATACACTGCCATCATGCCACTGCTCAAACTGGCTTTGATCCAGCCCACTGACCTAGTAGGACGATCCCCTCAGGTCTAATCCGCTATATCTCCTCTCACAACCCACTGGCGTCAGACTCAGTTAACATGAAACAGAAGTGTTCACAGGTGAAACAACACACTGCATTATGATATGACTCTAAAAATCCCATTTGTCCTTAGCAAAATGAGGTGGTTGTTTGCATACCACATGCATCCAGTAACACTAGCCAGATATAGCAGGAAGGTAGTTACTGAGGTCTCTCCACACGGCTGCTCTCGCCCAGGCAGAGACACCAGCCTCCCCTCTCTGCATGCTCTCCGCTCTGCAACTGAGCTATGTGAAGTTTACACAAACCGGGCCAGAGCAAATTCCAGACGAGGGATAAGCGCACTGGAAATGAGAGCTGTGTAAACACTTCAATCTCGACTGGTCCTGCTGAAATGAGGGAGAAGGAGAGGGAGAGGGTAGGGGAGAGAGAGAGAGAGAGCAATGATGATGGCCTGGGTGAGGTGGAGAGACATGGCGACACAAGCACATGAACACGCACAACCACATACTGTACACACACAAACTAGCATCACAGCCATTCACTGCTTCTGGTAGCAGGGGAGGGGAAGGGAGGGATGGATGTGACAGCAGAGGGGAATAGAAGGGAGCAGGGGGAGGCTGAGTTGTCTGGCAGGGCTCCCGGTCTGATCTCTGGGGCTGGGACCCACTGGGACTGTACCACCCCACTGGAGAGTGTGCTGAGTGGCCAGGAACTCCCACAACAACCCAGTTTCCCCTGGCCTGGCTGACTCAGTCATCATACAGTAGGCTGTCTGTCTCTCACAGAACTGAATACTGCTCATAATACAATTGGCCATGAATTGAGGAAATGTATCTCTTGAAAAGATGTAGATGGGGGCCGAGACCACAGTCCCACAACCAGTCCATTAACCAGGGCTAAAAGCAGGGGTTCATTAACCACTGCTACAGTCCCACTGCTCCAGTCCCACAGCCAGTCTATTAACCAGGGCTAAAAGCAGGGGTTCATTAAAATTGCATCTCTCCAGCTCTTTGCTTTTAGAGGCCACTCTCCACAACTTAGCATTCTGTCATTTTCTGTAAGTTCCTCCATTAGTGTGTGCCGAGTGTGGTTGTCTGCTAGACGTGGCTTAGGTGATCCCGTCGAGGGAAGGGAAAGCACCTTGATCCGACACGTAAACATCAGTGTGACATGTGAAGCGATGCTCTGGGGGATAGGGCCGTTAAACGGATGAGGTCTTCTTCACTGGAAAAGATGTCATCATCTTTACGACATCGTCACAGCTGGCTTTCGGCTCAAGGAGCTACTGCCTCTCTTCTCTCCTATTACTCCTCTCATCCTCCGGTCATCCCTCCATTCTCCTCATTCCTCCCCGTCAGTGGTCTGGTATGCAGACAGACACAAGTAGACTCTTCCTCTGTTAAAATAATATTCTACAGGGATTTACATACTTCCTTCCATTTATTTTCCACTTGAGGTATGATGGAAATGTCTTATTATCGTGCTATGACAGGTGGGGATGAGAAATGCAAAAATAAATGTGTTATGGCTTTACATCCTCTGCCATATCGTGGACTGAGGCCTACCTATCTAATGGAAGCCTCTCTAACGTAAACCAGGTAGAGTAGGATATACCTCAAGGCAGCCGTCTTGGCCAATTACTGTTTTCTATTTTTACTAATGAACTACCACTAGCCTTGAAGACTGTGTGTCTATGACTCAACATTAAACACACCAGCTACCACAGCAAGTCAAATCACTCTTAACAAAGAGTTGCAGTCAGTTTGTGAATGGGTGGCTAGTAATATACTAGTCCGAAATATATACCGCATGATCAAAAGTATGTGGACTAGAGGTCGACCGATTAATTGGAATGGCCAAAGTTTTCATAACAATCGGAACTCGGTATTTTTGGACGTCGATTTTGCCGATTAAAAAAAATAAATGTTTACACCTTTATTTAACTAGGCAAGTCAGTTAAGAACAAATTCTTATTTACAATGATGGCCTACCGGGGAACAGTGGGTTAACTGCCTTGTTCAGGGGCAGAACGACAGATTTTTACCTTGTCAGCTCAGGGATTTGATCTAGCAACCTTTCGGCTACTGGCCCAACGCTCTAACCACTAGGCTACCTGACGATGACATGATTGTGGTGGGCCTGATCACCAATGACGATGAGACAACCTATAGGGAGGAGGTCAGAGACCTGGCAGTGTGGTGCCAGGACAACAACCTCTCCCTCAACATGGGCAAGACAAATTAGCTTTTTGTGGACTACAAGAAACTGAGGGCAGAACACGCCCCCGTTCACACTGATGGGCTGTAGTGGAGCGGGTTGAGAGCCTCAAGTACCTCGCTCTCCACATCACTAAGGACCTATCATGTTCCAAACACACCAACACAGTCATGAAGAGGGCACGACAATGCCTCTTTCCCCTCAGGAGGCTGACAAGATTTGTCTTCCTCAAAAAGTTCTACAGCTGCACCATTGCGAGCATCTTGACTGGCTGCATCTCCACTTGGTATGGCACCTGCTTGGCATCCAACAGCAAGGCGCTACAGAGGGTAGCGTGTATGGCCCAGTACAGCACTAGGGTAGAACTCACTGCCATCCAGGACCTCTATACCAGGCTGTGTCAGAAGAAGGCACTACTCCAGCCACGCAAGTCAAACACTGTACTCTCTGCTACCGCACGGCAAATGGTACCGGAGCGCTAAGTCTGGTACCAAAAGGCTCCTAAACAGCTTCATCCCCCCAAGCCATAAAACTGTCAAATAGCTACCCGGACTATCTTCATTGACCCTTTTTGCACTAACTCTTTTTGACTTTATGCATACACACTGGACTCTTCCCACACACTCACATTCGTCACACACACACACACTCATCACATACGCCGCTGCTACTGTCTATTATCTATTCTGTTTCCCAGTCACTTTACCCCTACCTATATGTATCTACCTCAATTTCCTCGTACCCCATCACATCGACTCGGTACCCTATGAATATAGCCATGGTATCATTGCTCATTGTGTATTTTTTCCTCATGTTACTATTAAAATGTGTGTATATGTAAATATATATATATAAACAATTATTATTATTTGTATTCTGTATTGTTGGGAAGTTTCACTGTTAATCTACACCTATTGTCTACAAAGCATGTGACAATTAAAATTTGAACAACATGCATGTAAATCTCTCCTGGCTCAAAGTAGAGGAGAGATTGACTGCATCACTACCTGTCTTTTTAAGAGGTATTGACATATTGAAAGTATCAAACTGTTTGTTCAATCGGATAACACACAGCTCAGACACCTATACAAGACATGCCACCAGGTTTCTCTTCACAGTCCCCAGGTCCAGAACAGAGGCTAGGAAACACACAGTACTATGTAGAGCCATGACTACATGGAACTCTTTCCCACCTCAGGTAACTCAAGCTAGCAATAAAATAATATTTTAAAACAGATAAAACAACACAGAATGTGAAGAGACACACACCCACACATTATTCTTAGTAATGTAATATTATAAAACGGGTTATTTGGATCCTGGATGCTGATTGGTTGATAGGGACAACAACTCCAGCAAAATACCACAATGTGTTAATGTCATAATTCTACTGCCCGCAGCCCAGGCAGGAAATTCCTGAACTTCATCTCTCTCGGGAAAGAAGTGTGTACACATGATTTTTCCATGCTACTATTTGGTTTGCAACAGTTGGAGGTGGTATAACCTACCTGTCTGCCTCTATGACCTGTGTGACAATGTATAATTTTACAAATGCGATCTCCCCAGTCCTAGCAAAGAATAGGAAAGCACTGGATGTCACCAACCAGCACCAGGACCATGGACAGTTCTTCAACTCCTGTGCCATCAACGGAAACGTCACTATTAACATCAACTAGCTTGGTTAGCTCGGACTCGCCAACCATAATAGTTGTTGCCTAATTAGGCCTATTGGATATTTATTAAATTATTTATTGAGGTTCTTGACCCTCATCATCATTGAATCTCTGCTAAGTAGCTACTGCACATGCCAATGATTTGTTTAGCATAGCAACATCAAATGAATAAAACAATTAGAATGAACGACTGGGTTAAAATATGAGAAAATAACTAACAACGCTTGGGTAGCAACTTCAAAATGCAAAAACAAATTTACTCTGTAAAATATATATATTTTTAAATGTAATTAACATTTGTATAAATAAATTGGAAACCGTTTTATGAAAGCAATAATGCCCTCGAACTCGGGAATTATCGTGTGACAACTCCCTCCAAGGGCTGTATCCCGGCTTTTGGCTTTGCCTCAGAACAACCCTTGTCGGGAGTTGTCACACGATAATTCCAGTTCTCAGGCACTATTGCTTAATTGTAAAATTGTAAATGTAATAATGGAGCAATGTACATTTGTATGATGCACAATGTTTTGTATGATGTAATGTTTTATTTCTGTATAAATTCTCCTATATAAATTCAAAATACTGAAAAATAATCAAACACTCCTTACAGTAGGTGTCAAGATGACCCTATATGAAACTTGAATCTACTGTATACACAACACAGTGATTAAGTGGACAATATATCTTACCTGAAAGGAGGAGCAGAGGACAAGTCACATTGTCATGAAGGGAGAAAATTGAGAACATGAAAGGAAGAGAAAAAAAACATCTGTTACTTAGTCTCACGTTTCGAGGTCATGAAAGGTCATGAAAGGTCATGAAAGGTCATGAAAATTGCAATTTCAGCACTAACTTTTTTGTGAGCAAAGGCCGTGTTGGAAAGTGATAAACTGTGATTGGACACATGGGCATTACATGTATTTGCTGATAGCTTTTTCTCCAGCTAAAACAAGGCTTAGCAATAATCCAGATCAGTACTGTAAGTAACAGTAAAGATGGCTTCTTGCAGATATAATAGGCAAACAAAATCAAGCCAAGGTAAAAATCTGTCATTCTGCCCATGAGCAAGACAATTAACCCACTGTTCCCCGGGTTCGGAAGACGTGGATGTCGATTAAGGAAGCCCCCCGCACCTCTCTGATTCAGAGAGGTTGGGTGAAATGTGGAAGACACATTTCAGTTGAATACATTCAGTTGGACAACTGACTATCCCCCCCTTTCCCCCATAGAGCCTGCACTGACCTGCACACACTCTCTCTCTGTCTTTCTCTCTCTCCGACACACACATACACATGACTCAAGTCCTCTTCTACTGCTACTTACAGTGACAGCACAACATATTCTGATTCAGAAAATTCCTCAGAATTGATTTATTCAAATTACGTTTAGAGTTATGCCTAAGTGATCCCCTGCCGCGCCGACTGTGTGTGCATAGTGTGTGTTCTGCTCTCCGAGAGGGTGATGGATCATAGAGACGTGAGCGAGCGCCTGGAGATCACCGTGATGACAGCAAGTCTCGGCGGAGACAGGGAAATTAACCTGTCACATAAATCTGGAGGGGGCCTGGACAGCTGACAGCACTCCACTGCTCCCAAATCAGACAGAGCAAGACTGATACCCCGTAACACAGAGGAGAGGAGGACATGAGGAGAGTAGGAAGATATATGGGGCCATATCAAGGGCCCTGTACAAAGAGAAGGAAGAAAAAGACATGTGGATTAACATAAGGAAAACACTAAAGGAGAGTGACAGGGAGCCAATGAAAAGCAGAGAGAGGGAGATTGAGAGAGACAGAAAGATAGAGGTTGACTCAGTCCTAGCCCTAGACTGAAGGTGTCTGAGCTGAGATGCAGTGTTCCACCAGGTCAGTCCAGGGAGAGTCATGTCAGAGTGAATGAAAGTATATGACCTCACATTAACTTGTCTAGCGGCTAGACAGTATCAATTTCACTACTCAGCAGTCTAGTGTAGCCCTCACAGTCAGGTAGATCAACATCACCCTCTCACCTTTCACACCACAGGGTATCCCTTGCACAACAGACAGATTCCTCTTAAGAAGTTGCTGATGTAGTGTGTGTGTGTGTGTGTGTACTTGTTTTCCAACCTTTTTTTCAGGTCCTGAATTAATTTTTTGGTTTGAATGCTATTTTAAGGTTAAGGGTTAGGTTTAGGGTTAGGGTTAGGGAAAATAAACTTGTTAATGGCAAAGAAATGTACACTTCAAAAAGTCCTGTCATTTCATGAAAACACAGCTGTGTGTGTGTGTGGGGGGGGGGGCTGTAGTCATAATCTCAGTTTTCTCCGCTAGCTGAGAGGACCTGGCAGGGCTCCGGAGGGAGGGCAGTGTATTTATGTAACCCCACCTCACTCACTCTACCCCTCCTCCTCGACTCTCCCCCCCCTCCTCCTCGACTTCCCCCCCCCTCCTCCTCGACTCTCCCCTGCCTCCATGTCCTCATCCCTCAGTCCCTGCAGCCCAAGTCTTTACAGATATATGCCTCACGTGCCAACCTCTAATCTCACCACACTAAGGAGAGGAGAGGAGGAGAGAGGAACGTGCTGGAGCAGAGTAGATGAGAGTGGGAAGGGATGGGATAGGATGGGAGGAGAGTGGAGTGGAGGAAATGTCAGTTTATCTTGTTGACTCGACTCCTGACTGATAGCTGTAGGAGATAAGAGGACTGGAGAAAGACCAGTCTGAAGAGTATCTCTGTCTGATCTGATGAGATCTACTCTGCTCTCCAGGCCCGAGAGGACAACAGACGAATGGTCACATTCAAATCAATGTGATATGAGCTGCGCTTAAGGGGGACTACAAACATTTCTTAAAGTCCTTGGTTTGTACAAATACTAGAGACAAATGGAGATCCAATTCTTAAAGCTTGAGGTCGGGCAATTCAAGTACCTTCAGCTTCGTAGTACTGGGTTCTTTTTTTTTTTTTTTTTTTACTTCAGTGACAAAGCTGTTTAACCAAGCAGTAAAAGAAGAGAATGACTGAGCCATTTATGTGTGTTAAACCCAACTCAAAACAGAAGAGGACCTAGAGGCTGTGACAAACAGACACACCAAAGATGGATTTGTGCTTCAGCTATTCCTGTGACAGTGCCTCTGGGGGCAACACAATTAAGACCCATTTATAACCCTCCTACACACCATGAACAACATTGAAGCCCATCTCGTGGCTCCACATGTGTCAAAATCATCAGTCTCAATGCTAAACAAAAGTCCTATTGCGCAGTCATGTGTTCCGCAGTCAAATTATGTTTGTAGCCCTGCGGGTTTGACATTGGTTTACATTTTTTATCTTCTTTGCAAATGACTGCACCAAATGCCTCTTAAGATACTAGGGAAATAAAAAACATCGTTCTTGTTAACTTTCCCCTTGTGGATTCTACCTTTCTGGCCAACTCTGGACTGCAGTGTAAGAAAGCCATTAAGCTTACATCACTTTGGTCTTTTTTACACTAAAACTTTCATTGACTTTTTATGGCAACACTACTTCCACTAAGTGCTGAGATGGCAGCCCTGCTTTTTAAATTATATTAATCCAACATTAGATATTAGCCCCAATCTTGTTCCCTGTCCAACCCAAATTAAAACGTTTTGTCCGCATTAAAAAGGCAGGGAACACTTTTAATCTCATACTCACAGTTCTCAGCATCGATAGAGAGGATCAACAATAGGGCTGCATCAATCATGTTCCCATGTGTTTTACCTTGTCAGTGTGCATCTGCATATACACGCTGGCAGTCAGATCATCCGGAAATAAATGTGATATGGAGAATGGAATTTGTGATTCTATCGAGATCATAATCATTGAAGAGAGATTTGTCTGAACATTCATCGTATGACAGCTGACCTGTAATCACACAGTCAAGTACAAATGTAGAGCTCCTGTAATGATGTCTTTATAGGTTGACCAGATCAAGCCCAGATCAAGCCCAGAGCTTCTGACAATAAAACATGGCTTTATGGTAGAGCGCCATAGGGAACCCTACTGTCTAAAATAGTGCTCCTGGGTGGTAGCAGCAAGGCAGGCAAAACAAATAGGGACAAGGAGTGGATCAACTTGAGATGAGAGTGTTCACTGGGCAGTGACCAATGTGTGTGTTAGTGTTTTTGTGTCTTCCTGTAAGTGTTTGAGCGAGAGAGGAGGTAAAGTGACAGAGTGAGATATCTGAACTTTATCACACATTACAGCAATTAGTTAACTACATGTAGTGTACCCCCTCCTCTCCCCATGAAAATCTGTACACACGACCCCTGAACTAGAAACAGCTCTCCAAACAAGCTGCTGGCAAGCCCACCACCTTAACCCCTCACCTGCTGACACACTGCCAACACAGAACACATCCACAGCCATATAGATCTAAATCGACAGCAGTCAAGGCAAAACAAGATAGCTGAGACCAAACTGACATTCAGATTAACTATGTTCTACTATACATTCATAGTATTGCTGGGCGTTTGAAGTATGCTGAGTGTGCATACGTGAAGGGGTTAAATTAAAAACAGCATACGGAAGTTTCCATGAGCTGTTCCCTGAAGTACCTAGAAACAGAGTGTTTTAAGAAATATCAGGGTGTCTTTCTTGGGTCAGGAAAATGTAATAACAGTCCCAACTCAAACCAAAAGAACCAGTCAGTCTGTCTGTCTGTTGGTGTGATAATAAAACAAATCATTACAGACAGACGTACTGAATGGGAGAAGCACATCTAAGGGCTCTATTGTTATACAGTGTGTGTGTGTGTGTGTGTGTGTGTGTGTGTGTGTGTGTGTGTGTGCAAACATGTGTGCTTGCGAAAAAACGATGTAAAACACATCGTGTTGATTTCCATCCAGTCCCTCCCACTGTGGAATCCACTCAAATCAAAGTTAGCCCTTCACACCCACAAAGACACTTCTCTAATTGCACCTATTTATCGTTTATGGAGTGTTTATGGCACTCTGCATAAAATGCCGATTCCAATTGTGTGTTGAGGGTGTCATGGCCACAGAGGTATAACGCTGTTAAGTGCCAGTAATGGTCTGACTATGTTATTCAACTGACAGCTCGGCTGCTGCATAACTGCCTAATAGCCTGCAGCACAATAACATACAGTAGCTGATAAATTAGTCAACAAGTCACAATGGACAACGTGAATGTTGGAGGTATTCTGGCTGATTTATGGTGCCGAGTTAGTCAACCATCAGGATATTGCTTCTCCTGTTTCTCACGAGGAAACTCCAGACTTCTGCAGAACAGCAGTCACTTATTTTCATTTCATTTAGCAGAATATCCAATCCAATTATGAGCGACAGTAAAGTGAGCGATTGCGCAGAAGTTAGAGGAGAGGGATGGCGTACAGGGGAGTTTAGCTGGCCAGATAGATAGGCAGAACCGTACTAGGCGAGCCAGAGGAAGACTCTTGCTCCTCTCCTCTCAGGCCGTGGAGCACCTTACCCCTGTGACAAATGGAGCAGGCAGGTAGCAGTCATCCCATAGTCCTGAGACCGAACCCAGAGACCCAGAGGACAGAGCCCATTAAGCCCGCAGAACAGCACTGCAGTAATACTCAACTACTACTGTGGGTCTCAGACCGGCCTCAGAGGACTGGTTAACGACACTAAACTATGGGACTGATAGAGTGGAGGTAGGTAAGTAGTTACAGATGTACTGTAGTAATTGTACAGTTCCAGTAATCTGTATAGTACACATGCTACTGGTGATGACATCACTACAGCCACACCTTGAACGTTAAGATGGAACACAATACTGGCAGGACTGTTGGAAGTAGTCAGTCAGGTTTCTCTTCTGCAACTGCCACAACTGCCACCATCCTGACTCGTGTGCTCAAGGCCCTGAAACTGTACTGCAGAGTGACTGACAACCTGCAGAACCAACTGAAGCAAGAAATATGTGATGCTGTCATTTGCATGTTCCAGGTTTTGGATTTTGATAATAAAGACTAGCAGGTTTTTATCCGGACCAGATGCAGGCAACTTCATGGAAACTTTGGCACAAGAGCTATTGTTAATGTGGTGTGTACTGATCCACGACACAGGCACCTTGGACCACTTAGACTGCTGAATGGAAACATTTAATGACTTAATATAAATACAAAAAGAGATGTTTTGAAATGTTCCAGATTACAAAACCAAAAGGGATTTATTGTCATATCCTGGCTATAAAAACTAAGCCTAGTTTCACTAGAACGTCACAGAGGAGGTTTGCAGAAGGTGGTCCATACAGAACAGTAGTTAAATAAACTATGTAATCACACTACACCTCCATTCTCCTTCCACACAGTTCACATTTCCTCATAACGGTGCCCCTGAAAAAGGCCACCCTCTCAGAAACGTAAATAAAATAGTTCACATAAAAATGTGTTGTAGCTTAAGTTTTCTTCATCAGAGACTGAGAGCATGGGGATATATAACATCACATCAAGACATATGGCCTCCATTTCAGGCAACATTCAAAAGGCAAAGCGTAGCTATGCATGCCATGTTCTCTGCTTTCCAAAAATACAACTACAATGACCAATGATTCCCCATCTTAATTTAGTGCAGTGCGAATAAGGTCTAGTCCCAGGCCAGTAGAACATTACCATGCAGGTCTTAATGTCACTAATCAGTCAGCACAGCCTGCAGTGGCCCATCAGCACTACTCACAAACAGATCTATGCTAACAATGTTGCCTGGGGGCAGCACTGGGGTAGAGAGGTAATCTGAAAACATAAATGATGATATGGCTAACTTCCCTGTCGCAAATGTAGTTAACGTTCTCTCTATTGTACTGTAGAATGGTTATTTTAATTAGTATGTCTGACTCAATGGCAACACAATACTATCTCTATCAAAGTCTATTATCATAAAGTGTCTCTGGGTAGACCAGGAAACCTGGCGGTGTGAACAACGGCATCATTTGCAATTAAGGCGACAGTAATAACGGTGTTGGCGATAACATTCTCCATTACAGCGAGGCCAGAGGAATCTGTCACCAGATAACCTCACTGTGATTGGTAGCTTTAATCAAGGGACCAAATGTCTGTGTTCCAATCTCATTATGAACAAGGACGGAAGGGAACAGGCTATTGTATTAGCTTCAAAGTCTCACTCTGCCTGGGGCTCGCTCTGTAAGCATAGCATAGCGCAGTCTGCCTTCTGTGCTTAGTGTCTGTCTGCAGTGGTCTGCTCAGAGCCAGCCTGTTTCTAAATACTGCAGAAGGAAAACAACATGCAGTAGTAGACAATAACAAATAGCTCTCTTTCTCCTCATCATACCCCACTGCCCAGAGTTAGGGAAAGTGGTTTTATGCTAGGCCAATATAAAATCTCTGAGCATATTGCTAGCAGAGGCCTTTAGCAGTTTGTTGACGCAAGCATTAAACCTGTTTCTGCCAGCCCATAGGAGCTAGATGAATCAGATCCCTGCCTGGCATTATAAAAACACCCAGCTGCCTCTCCACTCCTCACTGACTACCTCATAAAGCAACCCACCAGCCAGAGACACTAGTCTCCACTGTCCTAATACACTCTATATACAGCACTGATGGAGCACTTAGAAGAAAAATTGTAAGATTCAGTGAGACAAGAAAAGTGTTAGGGTTGATATCGAAGGTAATAAAAAAAGTAACTATCTGCAAAAAATATTGTTGTGGCCCACAGGTACAGTAGGGCCCGAGCTACACCGACTGCCTCAGAGAAAGAGATTTAAGCGCGAAGAAGAACATTTCAGAATCGATAGAGGGGGAGCTCTTAACTCAGAGCACGGAGTTTAAATAGTTGATTGAGCGGAGATAAAAGATTCAGCGTTCTGCAATGTTTCTTTAGAGCATTGATTTCTCACTGTTTGTGTCCGCCCTGCCCTCTGGCTCAGTAATCCCGCTACCCCTCTCTAGGTCTGTCTCTGCTTTATGTTGATGACCTGATTCTCCCCTGCCTCAGCCCTTATAGAGCTCACAATGCCCCTATTGACTACAGCCATGCTACTGGACAACTACTGTTCAAATTGTGGTCAACATACCATCATGTGATCCTAATATTTTACAATACCCATCAAGATGTTTACAGACAATATAGCCTAGTTAATCTGGGAGGTTTTGTCTGTGCATATAGGGATCTCCTGAATGACAAAAAGCACTGTTAAAATAAAATTGACCAACATGAACATCACATGATGTTGATTCACACACACCATCATTGGTGAGGACAGCCAGCCTGCCTTTCAACCAACCTCGGGACTTGGCACAAGCTCACAACAACTTGGCTGGCCAGTGATTTCCACCATGCTCTCCTGACCTCTGGTGAGGCATCAAATCTAAAACAAAGTATTACTTTCTCCACCGGTCCAACTCAGTGTTATTACTGGCTCTCAAACAAGACCTTATCCACCGGTCCAACGCAGTGTTATTACTGGCTCTCAAACAAGACTTTCTCCACCGGTCCAACGCAGTGTTATTACTGGCTCTCAAACAAGACCTTATCCACCGGTCCAACGCAGTGTTATTACTGGCTCTCAAACAAGACTTTCATCCACCGGCCCAACGCAGTGTTATTACTGGCTCTCAAACAAGACTTTCTCCACCGGTCCAACCAGTGTTATATTGGCTCTCAACAGAACTTTCCACCGCCTCACGCAGTGTTATTACTGGCTCTCAAACAAGACTTTCTCCCCGGTCCAACGCAGTGTATTACTGGCTCTCAAAAGACCTTTCTCACCGGTCCAACCAGTGGTATTACTGGCTCTTCAAACAAGACTTTATCCACCGGCCCAACGCAGTGTTATTACTGGCTCTCAAACAAGACTTTATCCACCGGCCCAACGCAGTGTTATTACCCTGCTCTCAAACAAGACTTTATCCACCGGTCCAACGCAGTGTTATTACTGGCTTTCAAACAAGACTTTCTCCCATCCCAGAAGACTGAAGGTGTTTTTAATCTGACCCAATGAACAAAGCTCAATAAATAGGAACAATACACCATTTGGATCAAGTTGCAACTCTGATATCAAAGTTCACATCACTGCGTAGAAAAAAGGAAAACACACAGAACATCTACCTAAATGCAGCATATATAGTCTAATACAGCTATGTGAGCAGTAGATGAGGCCTAACAAACACGTCATTACACTAATGGCCCCAAAAGATGGAGGAAGTGGTTTCCTGACCATTCCCAGCAGAGATAAACACGGAAACCTAAATATCCTACTGGAGGAGGGCACTGCAGGACAGGAGAGAACAGGGCAGGACTACCAAACAGACTGGTAGCAGCTGGGAATAAGAAGAATGTTCATCAAGTCTTAAACAGATAATTACATAATATTGGGTCAGTTAGAAACCTACAGTGAGTAAAAACAGATACGCTATTAAATAATAGCAGAGTAAATTGTTCCGGTTTGAATGCACAATTTCAGTTTGGTTCACAACCACAACCCTTCCTCAAACACATGTTGATTTCCCTTAGGACTTCCAGACACACCAGCAGTAATAGATGAGTGAAGTTCCAGAACACTGCACATACAGTAACATAACCTACTGTTAACCCCAGCCCGAATAGAGAGCAACGCTGTTCATTAGCAATCTGTAAATGACTGTAAACGCATGCAGGCCAGGCCAGGACAGATGAGATGACTGTAAACGCATGCAGGCCAGGCCAGGACAGATGAGATGACTGTAAACGCATGCAGGCCAGGCCAGGACAGATGAGATGACTGTATTTTTTCTCTGCATAGGAGGCCGAGGGGCAGGCCAGCGAAGATGAGGATGACTGGTATACGCATGCACGCGCCAGTGCCAGGACTAGATGAGATGATGTATAACGCATGCAAGCAGCGCATAGACAGATGACGATGTAATGTTAATGCTCGCTGGCCTGGCAGCTGTGCAGGCCTCAGTAGTACGCGTCATCAGGTGAATACTGTCGCTAGTGAGTGTGTGACTTGACACTCGTGGTTTCAGTGAGCTACTTCATCTGTTCTGTTTTAAGGCTGCGCTGTGAAAAATTAGTGTCCTCTAATCGACGGTCATTCTAATTCAGAGTTCCTTTGCTTTGGTAGGACGCAGTCGATTAAATTGAGGGGACTTGGTGTCCTCTTGCAGGTTTGGCTCCATTGACTTTGGTTCCCAACTTGGCTGTTATCGAGAGATATGATTTGGCATCTCTTCTCATCAGTCTAATAGTGTTCCAACCAGGGTCAGTGAATGTGTGAGTTAGGGGTGGTGTGTGGTTAGGCTGGCTTTGTGAGTGCTAAGCTGGCAATGTGGTCCGTGTATCTTGAGTGTTATGGCTGGTGATGCCTGCTGAGGTAGGCGGTTGGTGGAGCAGACGATGGGATAGAGCTTGTGATTTGTAATGGAGAGCAGACTGAGAGATGGAGGGGAAGTTGGAGAGGAGTATTGGAAGAGACGGAGAAAGCTTGGACGTAAGATCTAGAGGGTTAGAGTGTTGGGAAGCTAGAGTTTGGTGGAAGTAAGATGGAGATGGTGGAGGGATGTATGCGGTAAGAGGGAGTCTCTTATACGATGAGTCAAGGCGAGAGGTTAAGCGAATGGGGAGGGGCAGAGTGGTGGAGGAGCTTGGAATATGCAACGGAGGGAGCTATGCGTAATTTACGACGGAGAGAGCTTGGAGTAGACTGATTGAGCTTGAATGGACGTTGGGATGGTCGTTGGGAGAAGTACGGGGAGAGGGTTGGAAAGAGTGCAGACGAGATAGTGTTGGGGAGAGACTGGTAGGAAGGATTAGGGGTAGTACGGTGAGGATGGAATACTCGAGGAGAGACGTGGAGAGAGTCTTGTGAGACGGAGTAGAGAGTCTTGGGAGAGCCACGGAGAGGCGTTAGGGAGAGACTCGGTAGAGAGCTTAGGGCATGAGACTGGAGAGCGCTTGGCAGAGACGGATGTAGAGCTTTAGGAGATGACGGAGAGAGTCCTTGGGTGAGACGCTGTAGAGTATGTTGGGTAGAGAGGAGAGATGTCTTGAATTGTGAGAGAGACGCTTAGATACTTGGATGGACGATGACGCCTATAGAAATAGATTGGAGCGAGTTAGAATAGATGGAGATGAGGCTTAGAATAGTATTGGAGAGAGCTTAGAATAAGATATATTGTGTTGAGATAGAGCTTAGAGATGATCGGAGAGTAGGAGCAATTGGTGAGACTGACGATGAGCTTTAGGTATCCACAGACTGGACTAGCCGTAGAGTCTCTATGTGTTTAGGCTACGTGCACTGTTCTGCATGCAGAGCTGTCCTGCTAAGATGAGGAAGGGACGTATCGACTAGAGATGACGAGAGAGAAGCTTGAGTGGATGACGGAGTAGAGGTTTCGGATAGTATGGATTTGAGAGTTTAGAGAGAAGTGAGAAGAGCTTAGAGAGAGAAGTGAGAGCGGATTAGAGATGGAGAGAGCTTGGAGAGAGCTTGAAATAGATCGGATGCAGACGAATTTGGCTATATTTGGACTGGAGGGGGCCTTGGATGTAGCCGGAGTGAGAGTATGGATGGAGATCGATTGTTAGGACGCTCTGGATAGATGACGTGAGCAGAGGTCTCACTGGATAGCTAGATCGAGAGTTAGAGCTTGATAGAGAGCGTAGAGGCCTGCATGGTTAGGTAGAGTGGTAAGAGTAGCTGTTGTGGATTTTGTAGACTGGCAGATAGTATGCTTGGAGTGCTACGGACAGTGAGAGCTTTGGAGACTTGATGACGG
>NC_036838.1:45361664-45385812 GCF_002910315.2 Salvelinus sp. IW2-2015
GATGAGATGACTGTAAACGCATGCAGGCCAGGCCAGGACAGATGAGATGACTGTAAACGCATGCAGGCCAGGCCAGGACAGATGAGATGACTGTACTGAGCACTCTCTGTCCCTACCCTGAAGACAACTGTCCATGCCTCTAATGAGCCTCTTTAACGAGTCATTAAACAAGGGGGACTGGCCTGTAGGCTGATTGCTCCAACTCTCTGATCAATAAGCATGACATTTGCACTCTCAATCAGCTTCTAATTTCAACCAGGGAGATGAAAGGAGAGGGTGTGTGTTCAGTTGAACAGCAGTCCAATGTGGTCGTGTTCTAGTGTAAATACCCCTCTGTGCACCTCGGGGGAGAGATGGAGAGAGCCTGGAGAGATGGAGAGAGCCTGGAGAGATGGAGAGAGCTTGGAGAGAGTTTGGAGAGACGGAGACAGCTTGGAATAGATGGAGAGGGCTTAGAGAGATTAAGAGAGTTTGGAATAGATGGAGAGCTTGGAATAGATGGAGAGAGCTTAGAGAGAAGGAGAGAGCTTAGAGATGGAGAGAGCTTGGAGAGAGCTTGGAATAGACGGAGAGAGCTTGGAATAGACGGAGAGAGCTTGGAGAGACGGAGAGAGCTTGGAATAGATGGAGAGCTTGGGAGAGACGGGGAGAGCTTGGGAGAGACGGAGAGAGCTTGGGAGAGACGGAGAGAGCTTGGGAGAGACGGAGAGAGCTTGGGAGAGACGGAGAGAGCTTGGGAGAGACGGAGAGAGTTTGGAATAGATGGAGAGACCTTAGAATAGATGGAGAGAGCTTAGAATAGATGGAGAGAGCTTAGAATAGATGGAGAGCCTAGAATAGATGGAGAGAGCTTGGAGAGATGGAGAGAGCTTAGAGAGACAGAGAGAGCTTGGTGAGATGGAGAGAGCTTGGATAGATGCCTATTGATTCATATGTTTGTGCTGTGACATCCTTTTCTATAGAGTCCCGGGCCAGGTGCGCCTGTGGTGACAGCGTCATTGCCAAACTTGGGGCTGGCTTTCCTCAGCCATCAATTAAGCCGCGTGACACCTTTAACAATGTTAACATCAATCCTGCCCCTCTCTCAAGAGTATCATAGCAACCATTGCACTGGGGGCAGTGGCAGGAGGTGGGTCTCCTGGCCTCCAGAGGGACCCTGATGTATTGAGAGACAGCCCATCCAATCCGCTTCTTTTTCACACACACTTCATACTGTCCATTGTGTACATGCAGTTGGATATATCCATTACTAAATGCTAATTCTACCCCTCATGTTACTGCTTTGAACAGACATCTTGACACACTTAAAGAAAACAATGATCTTAGCTTTTCTATCCTCCAGTCCATCACTCTGCTGTGTAATGGCCCCTTTTCTCCCTGTCTGATAATATGTCTCCATAAAGTGGGATCAATTACACACGCAATTACTGTAGCAGGACACACTACATTTCAAGATTACACCACTGACCCCGCTCTGACCCCGCTCTGACCCCGCTCTGACCCCAATGAGATAATACAGTGAGTGTATACAAAGGGCTGATCATGCTGAGGTTATCCGACACTGATATCACTGTACAAACACAACCCAGCACACAAACCAAGGCATATGACAGTTGTTGTTGGTGCTCATGTTTGCGTATGACATGTACTATACTCTGGAGGTGGATAACCCCCTGTCCGGTGCATTAATAAACACAATCCTGACAGGATTCTAACACACCCCACCCGTTTCAGAAAGCTTCCTGGCCTGAATGAATACAAAGAAGAAACAGAGCCTTTCTTATCAGTTGTATACTTCCTCTCCAGATCTGGCTGTTCGATGTCCACTTTTACTCCTGCACAGCATCACATTCTCCTGTTCCCCTGACTGCACAGCACCGTCCAGGACTCTATTAGGACCACCACGATGGTTCACGCAAGACAGAGAGAAGAGAGGAGACGAGAGGAGGGAACAGCTAGATGATAAGAGGAGGCAAAATACTGAAGAAATGTAACTATAAGCTCTCCTTTTCTCTCTCCAGCATGGGAGGCAGGATGAAATGGCCACTGCATTCGTCATCACAATCGTTCATATTCCTGTGACAAAAACAACTGGTGAAGCCACACCTGACTTCAACCTCCCCTAGAAACTGAAGGTAGAGCATACCTTTACCAGTCAAATTCAAACACGCTAATTAGCCATGGTATATGAGTAGCAGTAAAGCTCCTTATACATATTACAGTCTACAATTTACTTGTATAATACAAAAACTATCATACTGTACTTTAGGCATGAAACTGCAAGAATTACTTAAATTGTTCTTGTCCAGTTGAGACCATTCTTCAGGCTTACCTTCAGGAGCTCTTTGGTTTAAGTGTGTTTTATGGGTTGGTGGGAATTTAGAGATGTGATTCCCTTGTCCTCTCGGCTTCCTAATCTAGCATGACTGAACCTGTATGTGACTCCTTCAGTTTCTGCCTGAGAACATGGACACACACACACCTGACACTGTCACAATGGGCAGGGCAGGTGCTTGCATGGTATTATCACCTCCTTCAAAGAGTCACAACAAAGAGCAAAATGCTCCCATTGGTTGCATGATTCAACACATTTCTGACACTTCATGGTGGTCCATTGCAGAACTGAGAACAATTCTTTCAACATTTTCACTGATCTAAGTTTGTCAATAACTCTATGAAATGTACCGCTGCAGAATTGATAAATATTGCCAGTGACAGAGGATACTTCCTATCCTGTCTGTCAGTCCATCCTTTAAAAGTCATGCAGTTTTTTGACTAGCTATTTGTAAAGTACTATGAAAGAGCGGGCACATAAACACACACCCAGTTGAACAGAAACCAAGGCTGTGAGGCTGCCCAGACGAGGCTGAAACTGGCTGCATTGGTGGATGATGACATCAGACCACCCACATTCCTCTAGAGCAGGTTCAAGCACATTTGTTCTCTCTCTCCCCCTCTCTCATTGGCTAGATCAAAGATCATTCTCAGACATCACAGCCTGCTTCCCATTTAGGCTTGGACATGTCTCATAGACAAAATTCAGTTATGGTTTGTTTGATGCCGTCTCCAATATTGACAGAGTATAGTACAGCATGACGTAAACAAAGCATAGCTTACAGTACAGTTTTCTATGGAGCCTGAATACCAAGAGTTTGCATTCTTCGAATGGGGATTAAAATCAATTACCTGTAATGAAGGCAAAGCTTTTAGTCAAGTCAGAGCCAGAAACAAATGGCAGAGAGAAATGTCAGTCTTGAACTGTCAGCAGTAATCAGAGAGACAGAGAGAGAGAAAAAGAAAGAGAGAGATGAGAGATGAAGGGAGGAGAGAGAGAGAGAGACGAAGGGAGGAGAGAGAGCAGAGAGAAGAGGAAGGAAGGAGGGAGAGAAGGAAGGAAAGAGAGAAGCAGGAGAAAGGAGAGAGAGAAGAAGCAGAGAGAAGAGCGCAGGAGGAGAGAGAGAGAGAAAGGAGGAGGAAGAAGGAGGGAGGAGAGAGAGAAGACAGGGAGAGAGAGAAGGGAGGAGAGAGAACAGGGAGGACGGAGCAGAGAACGAACGCAGCACGGGCCGCACGGGCAGCAGCCACGAGAGAGAGGAGAAGAGAGAGGGAGTGACGAGAGGAGAGAGAGAAAAGGGAGGAGAGAGAGAGAGAAAAGGGAGGAGAGAGAGAGAGAAAAGGGAGGAGAGAGAGAGAGAAAAGGGAGGAGAGAGAAAAGGGAGGAGAGAGAAAAGGGAGGAGAGAGAGAGAGAGTTACTAGCCACAGACCTTCTAGTCAGATCCTACACTACATACTCCTCAGTAGAGGTCTTCACGGGCCCAGCCAAATCCGAATAACCGAGACACGATCCCTGAGCAGGTCCGGATCCAGAATTCTAATCCGTCCCTCAGCTCTCGGTCAGCTCCTGTTTGATTGTCATTGGGTCTCGGGTCTATGTAATTACAGCTGATAGACTCAAGTGGACCCGACCATGGCTATAACCTAGAACATATTTATGTTACGTTAATAAGGTTAATTTATTTATCTTATAGACAGCCGAGCCAACATATAAAGACCTATTTGTTAACCAGAAGAGCAACTTGGCTGATGAACATAACGTTTTTGTCACTCTGTTCAAAACGGGTCTCGTCTAGATCCTGTTAGGGTACGGGTCGGATCTAGGTTGGGTTGTCCTCGGGTATATTCGGGTTCGGCTGAGATTGTTGTCGGGTCCGGGTGCCCGTTTTCTTTTTTAAATGACCGGTCCAGTCGGGCCCGGTTCTGATTGTCATCTGTCCGTTCAGGTCCAGGTTGAGCGGGAAAAACTCTACTTCTCAGCACACTTCTCTGCTCCCTCACACACTGAATACTGTCCCGTTGTCAAGTCACGGTCTTCCACAGTGGTGCATCACACAAACAACACCTTTCACAAAGAAAGCAGAGTCAGAGCAGGTCTAGGTCCAGGGGCAAGAATGTAAATGTAAAGCACATGTTGTGATTAAGGCAGGGAGGGCACAGCGTTTTCATTAACATGCTTTTACATGAACATGCTAGTGAGGCTGAGGGGATCCAGGAAGCTGCTGCTATGCCAGTTACAGTAAAGAATCCATCCAGGTCTGAGATGGGAGATGAAAGTAAACTGCATGAACTAAGCTATGAAAAATATACCCAAAACAGACAGCGCCACAAATGGAGGTCACTCACCCAAAACTTTGCCAAACAGGCACTATTGCTTTGCGTCAAAACAAACAAACAAACATCACCAAGACTTCACTATTCATGACTACTCTGCTAAACCTGAACTGGCAGCAGAAATGAATCGTCCATGAAAACATCACTAAAAACTAGATTGTCTGTAAAACCTCACTCCCACTCTGGTTCTCTGCATTGCAGGCCTAATAAACAGTCTCAGAGCTGGCCATTAACACGAACTCTGAAAATGAGAGTGTTCTGAACCTGCTAACGTCAAGTTGTTGATGTTGCTGTTCAGCTCTAGACATTGGCCTGCGGGTAGAAACATATTTCTACATTATTTGAATCAAACAAGAGAAGTTAAGTTATTGATTCTCTTGTGCTGTTAAATAATAATAAAAAGCTCTCACTGCTCTCTCCAAACAAAAAGGATGTAAAAAATGATTTGCTTGCTGGTTTTACAACAAGGAAAACAGATCAGACATGATGAACTTAAAAAGCCTGAAAGTTATTAGGATGCAAAGGAAAGAGTAAGAGTTGGGTATGGTGGTTCTAAAGGAGAGCGATATGTAAAGGCGTCAGCATGCTTAAGTTGAACGAATGAGTGTGTTCACATACTCCCTTAATTTGCAGATTTTGCAGAGGAGATCTTAGTTGCGCAATCTGACTCGGATGTTTGGTGCAGTTTTTCTCAAGTGAAGGACGTGTCGTCTCTCGTTAAATGACAACAACAGGCACGTCATTGTAGAATCCCTACTGTTGACCAATAGCCGACGAGGGGTTGGCGTAGACTTCGGCTACAGACTTCGGCGTGCCTGAACACCCGGAAAAAAGTCTTGCCGAAGTCCAAAACTTACAAAATGTTGTCATAATATATGCACGAACTGTTCCAAATTGTTTCGGCTGGGAAGCATGTGGACGCCTTCGTAAGTAATGAGCAGAGAGGAGGGAGATTGTGGAGTACTGTGGCCTTCTGTCGTTAATGTCAGTGGTTTTTCTGCTCCTTGCCAAACAGTGGGAGGGAACAATTATGCAGACGAGGTGCTGCAGCCGAGGATGCACTGCATCAATCACACCACACAGCAAGCCAGCAGGACCGCAAACACGCACACATGCGCACCAGTGCTGGGGTCAGTTCGAATTGAAGAAAAAAGGGCATCTATTTTCAATGACCTCTCAATAAACTGAGAATTAGAAAGTTTATCCTTTCCTAAAAAAAATTGTATCACTTCCTGACTTGACTGCCTTCAATTCGATTTGACCCCAGCCCTGACACACACACATACATTGGATATACATATTGTTGGATACGACATTTTGAACATTGCGATATTAAATAAATGATAGAGAAGAAGCATAGAATATCTGTAGAAAGACAGATAGCTGTGGAATGTATTGGAATGTGTTGGGGACGGGAGCAGAGCACTGTGTTGATACAGGAAAGACAGATGGACATCTGTGGATTAGATGAAGGAGGGTTGAGGTCAGGAGGTGTGCACAGGTCACCTGAAGGGAGTAATACGGGTTTGGTATCTTGTTACTCTTTTCCTGTTAAACCATAAGATATAAGGATTGGAGAGAAGGAGGAGTGTCTAAAGTGGGATGTATATATATATATATATCTCTGGATGGGAGAAATGTTTTGCTGTCTGAATATAGCTGTACAGAACCTTTGGGAAAATTAAACTTGGTTAAAGCTTCTCTAGTGTCCGTGAGTTATTTACTCTGAAAAATAAGAACATAACAATATCACATAGAACTACTCAGCTACTGGGAGAATCTAACCTCCCTGTAGCTGTGCTCTGCTGACACCCAAGTCTTTTATTAGCATGAACACCACAACCCACCAATCACAACAAGTCACACTCAGGCAGTGAGTATGGGGAAATATGTTGTGGTGGGGGGATGAGAATGCATTAACCCCCCTCTCCAGCAAAAAAGAAATGAGAGGCTGATTTGTGGATGTCGCTTACTGGCACAGTCTGATCGGGGAGGAGGGACCTACTACAGACCCGTCCATCTCACCCATGTGTTATATGGGGGTAATATCTGCCGTCTTCTGCTCCAACAGTTGAATGATTCTGTCTACTCGCTCACATACACAGTATATATACTTTTTTTTGTTCTTATATTTGTGGTGTGGTTTTCATATCAGGGCTTTTGGGCTTCCAACCTCACCTGCACACCGTTTTTACCAGTTTTTTTTATCTGTACTGTTTTGTCTTTCACTTCTTTTCTTTGGTGCGAATAAATATAACCTAAAAGAACTAACACACACACACACAATAAACCTCCCTCAACGACTTTTCCAATACCACCACCACCACCACTGAGACCCAGGCCAGGAATGATTTAGTCCTACAGAGGTTGGAGTAGGATGTTGTGGTGTCACCACTGACTGAACCAACAGGAACCCAAGCAGGGTATACAGGGGAGTTGTTTGGTGTTGGAATACCTGGGCAGCAGCCAGCCTGCCCTATGGGGTGACTGACCAAGGAGAGGTCAACAGGTTCTGGGACACATGGCCCTAAACCCTGGGGCAACGCCTCCTCTCCCACAGACAAGGAGGGGCAGAGAGGGGGAACGATAGACAGGAAGATAGCAATGATGTGCCCCTCTCTCATAAAGCCTTCCCTAGACAGCCTCACATGATAGACTGCTAGTAATACGAGTCTCGGGGGGGGGGGGGTGAGCGGTGAAAAGGTAGATGGGTAGGGTGCCTGCCTGCATTTGGCTCTCCAAATGTGTTCCATTTGAGTGTGAATGCTGGAATGAATCTCCCAGGAGGCAGCTACAGTATCAGCCTTCACAGGAACACAGAGATTATGGAGTCACGTCCTCTAAAGATAATTCATATTGATAAATCATCAGTCAAATGTACCACTCACATTTTAAATAGAGATGAAGAGAGAAAGAGAGTAAATGTTGAATGTAATCAAGTAAATGTCTACCCTATCCATACCCACATGTCCTCCTGTGTCTCAGTAGCTCACACGTCCTACCCTGTCCTTCCTTTCTCCCACAGCCAGCCAGAGAGGGGAAAAGGAAGCAGACATAATAATAAGAACGGGGGTGCTTATATTTGTGTGTAATGGATAGATTTTTTTGCATATCCCTATTCCCCGAGACACTCGCAGGGAGTGGGGAAACGGCCGGGGTCTCCATTGTACAGCACCCCTGGAACAATTAGGGTTAAGTGCCTTGCTCAAGGGCACAGTGACATTTACCTTGTCAGTTCCGGTATTTGAACCAGCGACCTTTTGGTTACTGGCACAACGCTCTAACCTGGAGGCTACCTGCCGCCCTTCATTTGAGGGAGCTGCATTCTGTAGCGCTCACAACACAATCCCTTCACGGATCAACAGAGTGCTGACAGAAGAGGAGGCGAGGAGAGGTGTACATACATTGCACTGCCCAGCAGAGCTGCTGTAACTAACACATTTTATTGGTAGCGTACACATATTTGCAGATGGTATCACAGGTGCAGCGAAATGCTTATGTTTCTATCTCCAACAGAGCAGTAGTACCTAGCAATACAAAAACAAATACAAAAATGTATTAATATGCAGCCTAGGTCTCCTATCTCTGCACAACCCAGTTATAACCTATACATAGTCTGAACAAGGCCTGACTGTTGACCTCTAGCTGTTTATCTCTCAGTCAGTATACGCAGGTAGCCAGAAATATCCCTGGGTACAGCTGGCGTTTAGCTAGGCTGAATGAACCCAGGTAAATAGAGAACAATGCTCACACAGGATAGATAGGCCCCTGTCTCTCTCTCTGCCCTGGCTCATCTTCAGCCGTGTTTGTTCGAGGAGAAAGGAGAGAGAAAAAAAAATTTAATAAAAAGAGGGAACGAGAGAGAGAGCATGTGTGTGTGTGTGTGTAATCCCTCTGTTGACTTCTAACAAGGGAGAGAGCAGGAGCGAGCTAAGTGGTCATGAGGATGCTCATGTCCACTCTCTTTAGACAACTCCATCCAAGGTGCTCTGTGACTGAACCATCTGAAGCTACGCTCCAGAGGTGGGGCAAATGGAGAACAGGTAGCAGAGCTTAGAAATAAACAAGCAAAAATACGAATCATCAGAAAAGTCAGACGAAGCACAACACTTGCCAGTAATATATTGTAAAACAGAAACACATTAAAACAGAGCAGAACGTTTTTATGACCTTGTTTGTGCCTGTAGGCTTGTTTGGGCAGCCAGTCACACAGCCAGGACAAGATTTGCATGCAAAGCCCACTTAGTTAGCCCACACACACAGCAGGCAGCCTGTGGTCTGGACATGAGACAGGAAGAACAAAGCAGTACATTTTCTTCCACTCCTTTGGTTAACATGCAAATCTCATGCACCTCCCTCATCCATGTTCATAGATTAGTGAATGTGGGCTGCTATCTCTGGTTTAAGAGGAACCTGGCCTGCTTATCTCTGCCTACTAAGTACAGAGGTACTTAGTAGGCAGAGGCAGGAACTAATCAATCTGTAAATCCTACTGTACAGTTCACATCATATTCTGTATTGACTGTGGTACAGCCCTGATGAAGGTATTTCTCCATTTACAGAGAGATGTCTTTATTTCGCCTCTCTGAATCGATTTGTAGAAGGCGAGTGCACACATGCACCTGGGAATTTAACTAAATCCATACCAAAATAGGTTTACATGTACTTGCTGGAAGTTTTACAAATAAGACACTTCTAAATAAATAATCATGTTGCTAAAGCCAATGTCACATGAAGCAATCTGGACACAATTTATGTTGCTTGCAACAAAGTTGCATCTGGGTTTCTCCCTGTGTCACCCCTCCAAAATTGCCTGCAATTTAGTTGCATTGCATTGCAAGAGATGGATATCGATCCCATTTCACGCAACTGACTGTATGCAATTTACAATAAGTGAGCAGAAAAAAAAGTGAACATGAAAATGTTTTGATTAGTCATGGAAATAAAAGTGCTGAAAACATGTTGGCTCGCTATTTAAAAAGATGGAGAACAGAATATAGGATGAAAAATACAGAATGTAGGCACAGGTACAGCAGACTAGCACAAGATAACACTACCAATTATATACAGTTGCAAGAAAATGTATGTGAACCCTTTGGAATTACCTGGATTTCTGCATAAATTGGTCATATAATGTGATCTTATCTTCACCTAAGTCACAACAATAGACAAATACCGTCCGCTTAAACTAATAACACTCAAACAATTCAACGTTTTCATGTCTTTACTAAACACACCGTGTAAACATTCCCAGTGCAGGGATGCTTATAGTTAGGGGTGGGGATGGGAGAGCTGATCCTGGATCAGAAATAGCTGATGACAAACACAGTGGTTAAAGGGGAATGTACATTCAAAGGGAGGCAACATTTACAAAAGACAGAAAAACGTAAGCGGAGTCGTAACACTTCCTCAACCGCTGTGCCTCAGAGTTTGGATCTGCCCACCTGTCAGCTGGCGCGCCGCTGAGAGCCACATCCCTTCACCTGTTGACAGATGCAACGATGGTATGCAGCAGTTTCGCCCTAACCTGACTGACTGGCTCTGCTATACCTGGGAACAGGTGCATCTGTGTCAGCACACACACACACACAGCACAGAGGTGACAGTTGGAGCATAGCTATGTCAAGCATTCCCATGCTGGCGCCAGTACAGGTCAACCATTCAGGCAGGAGACTCCATACTCACTCAGACCTTCACGCTACAGGCGGAGACGGTGAACATATGAAATAAGACTAAAGGAATGCTGCAATAGCCAAAATTACTATATTATTTTAAAAAATGTAATAAAATAACACAAGCTGTTATATGATCCAGATCCACATTCTTCTAAATCAACCAACAGCATTCTTCAAAACAAACTGGCAAAACGGGTTCTTTCAAACACTCTGCTTGGAGAGCACCGCAAAGGCTTCAGGAAATGACACACAGGACGTGGGCCTGAGAGACAGAGGCGGGGGGGGGTAGACAATACTAAGAGGAAGGAGAGAGAGAGAGAGAGGGTCTGTGAAGAGCAGTGAGAGAGACAGACTGAAAACCAATTTCCTTATCTTACTCAGTCACATTATATGGAGAGGAGGGTTTTCAGGTTCGCCGTAGCTTGCAGACCTACAGGGTAACTTTAAACACACCCCAAGGGGAGATCTGAAAACTCAATGCTTGGTATGTAAGTAATGGAGCTAGAGAAAGACATGCCTCCATAAAAACAGCCCAGCATATGTCCTCCTTCACCATCACTGCAGAGCCAGTGTGGCAGTGAGAGACAGTGCAGTATGTCTATAGAGAGTCAAGTAGGACAGAGGCAAAATGGGGTTTAGACGAGACCAAACCGCACCACATCTCTCCTTATCAAATGCGGTAGCGCAATTCCACACCAGCATGGCCTGAATTTTTTGGGTGTATCACAGATTGTTCTGGAAATTCTCACATAAAAACTTAATTGTGAGGAAGGATGTTTAACATGCTTTTTACATTTGTATAAGAAACCCTTTGAGAAAAGCATGACCTATACCCGTATGCCTCCTGTAAAACCTTATGATCCGTGAACCGTACATGATACCCACAACATCTTGGTGTCATACTCAGTGTGCTCTAAAATATGCAGTATGTCTATATTCAGAAGGAAAAAAATAACATTAATATATTCAACATAAAACATATTATTAATATCTCAAAAGTAACCTTTTGATTTACATTATTTATTTATTTTTACATATTGTTTGGAACAAAATACTCTTCAAACACATCACATTTTAACGAAATGGCGAAATAATACATTTTATACATAGACATTGAAATTATAGGTCATCAACCAATCACAGCCCTCCTGTAGGATTGCACATTCAGCAAATCACCAGCTGAGGGAGTACCCTTTGAGTCAATGTTCCCATTCACTGAGTTGGTGGCCCTCATAAAATGTACCATAACTATAAAAAGTACCAGAGAGCCCACTCTGGAAATGTGATGTACTTGTAGAGTATATTGTTTAAAACAATGTCAAATTTTACAAAATCAAATAAGGTTTGAATGTTGAATAAATTAATATGTAAAATTGTATTTGTGAATGTTGTGATACTCCATATTTTAGAGCACACCATTAGGAGCATACTGACACCAAGTTGGTGTCTGCATCATGTACAGTTCACAGATCATTGGGTCTTACAGGAGGCATAAAGGTCTAAAGAGGGCCTTAAAAATGGTCACTTTCATCAGGAATTTTTCAAATAGTTTTTGTTAAAAATGTAAAAAGCATATCAAACATCCTTCCCTCAATGAAATTTCTATGTGAGAATTGCAAGAACAATCTGAAATACCCTAAATATTTCCAGCCATGCTGGCATGGAATCTCTATGTAAAAAATAAAAAGAAGAAGAGACTGCCAGTACCACTACAGCTCTAAGAGACCGGGGGGAAATGAGATTTCTTCCTTAATTGATTAGAAGCCAGTCTGCAGCCCGAGGACAGGGAGTACCGTCCATCCGCCTGGATTCACCAGCAATCTCCCTCTTATTACCAATGACTCTTCAGCATATCAGTGAGCCTATTTTCTATGTAGTATTACACAAATTGGGGCAATATATCACAGGTATAGGAGCAGTCACCTGTTGCGTAGGTGCATTGTGGGGACTTCATTCGAGAGAGAGGTCCACATGAAAAAGCTTGCTGATCCTACACATCGCTGCTCAGATGATGCGCTTGGCTAAGAGATCCAATTCTAGACCCTGATATCTAGATTCTATGACGTTTAACAATCAGTGAACGCTTCAGTATTAGTCTAAACAAATGTGGGGACTACTAGCAGAGCGCTCCTTACAGATGTAGAGCGCTTCCACCGGATCTGCTCTGAGCTCAGGGCTGGGACGGGGCTGGGACGGGGCTGGCAAGGGGCTGGGAAGCTATTGGAAGAAAGTTTTGTCAAGAAAAAAAAGAACTAACATTTTCAGGGGGGAGGTTAAAAATGTGGGCTACTCTGAATGCATGTCCATGTAAAAGAACACAAACATGTGAAGTTCATAGGAGCATTACAAATGTAGTGTCAAATTAAAGCTAAGAGTCTATTTTATATTATTTAAATTAGGGCATGTATAAATTTTTCAAACATTTCCCATCCTAAATATTTGGGAAAAGCAAAGGCTTTTATTTCTGGTCAAACAGATGGAATAGGGGTCTTAGAAAACAGAAAAAGTCTTAAAATGGCATTAGAAATACAGTACCAGTCAAATGTTGACACACCTACTCATTCAAGGGTTTTTCTTTATTTTTACTATTTTCTATATTGTAGAATAATAGTGAAGACATCAAAACTATGAAATAACACATATTGAATCATGTAGTAAGCCATAAAGTGTTAAACAAATCAAAATATATTTGAGCTTTTAGATTCTTCAAAGTAGCCACCCTTTGCCTTGATGACAGCTTTGTTATAGAGAAGATAGCCCTATTTGGTAAAATACCAAGTCCATATTATGGAAAGAAAAGCTCAGACATGAGCCATGAAGACATGAAGGTCGGTCAATCTGGAAAATGTCAAGAAATTTGAAAGTTTCTTCAAGTGCAGTTGCAAAAGTCATCAAGCACTATGATGAAACTGACTCTCATGAGGACCGCTACAGATGGTAAGTTCATTAGTGTTACCAGCCTCAGAAATTTCAGCCCAAATAAATGCTTTACAGAGTTCAAGTAAGAGACACATCTCAAAATCAACTGTTCAAAAGAGACTGCGTGAACCAGGCCATTATGGTTGAATTGCTGCAAAGAAACCACTACTAAAGACCACCAATAAGAAGACTTGCTTGGACCAAGAAACACGAGCAATGGACATTAGACCGGTGGAAATCTGTCCTTTGGTCTGATGAGTCCAAATTTGCGATTTTTGGTGAATGGATGAGTAGGTGAATGGATGATCTCTGCATGTGTGGTTCCCACCATGAAGCATGGAGGAGGAGGTGTGATGGTGCTTTGCTGGTGACACTGTCAGTGATTTATTTAGAATTCAAGGCACACATAACCAGCATGGCTACCACAGCATTCTGCAGCGATACGCTTTCCCATCTGGTTTGAGCTTAGTGGGACTATCATTTGTTTTTCAACAGGACAATGACCCAACACACCTCCAGGCTTTGTAACACCGTACCCAAACCGGCATCGAGCGTGCGCCATCGTGCGCAAATTGATTTTGTCGCCCACACCAAACGCGATCACGACACGCAGGTTCAAATATCAAAACGAACACTGAACCAATGATATTAATTTGGGGACAGGTCAAAAAGCATTAAACATTTATGGCAATTTAGCTAGCTAGCGTGCAGTTGCTAGCTAATGTGTCCTATTTAGCTAGCTTGCTGTTGCTAACTAATTTGTCCTGGGATATAAACGTTGAGTTATTTTATCTGAAATGCACAAGGTCCTCTACTCCGACAATTTATCCACACATACAGCGGTCAACCGAATCATTTATAGTCATCTCTCCTCCTTCCAGGCTTTTTCTTCTTTGGACTTTATATGGCGATTGGCATCTAACGTTCATAGTTACCATGACGACTGAACAAATGCAGTTCATCTTTCAATCACCCACGTGGGCATAACCAATGAGGTATCTGCTTCTATAAACCAAATGAGGAGATGGGAGAGGCAGGATTGCACCGCGTTAGAACTGACTTCTATTTTAGCTCTTGGCAACGCAGACACTCGTTGGCGCACGCGAGCAGTGTGGGTGCAATAATTGAATAACATGCCTGTTTAAATTTATTTTGCAACGGTGTGGACAGCGTATAAGGGCTATTTGACCAAGAAGGAGAGTGATGGAGTGCTGCATCAGATGACCTGGCCTCGACAATCACCTGACCTCAACCCAATTGAGATGGTTTGGAATGAGTTGGACCGCAGCGTGAAGGAAAAACAGCCAACAATTGCGCAGCATGTGTGTGTGTGTGTTGGGGGCGCGGGGAAGACCCCCTGCGGGCCCCACAGTTTGGGTACCACTGCTTTACTGTACTATACTCTACTGAACTCTACCGTGCAGTACTTTGTGTACCTATTGAGGATACATCACCATGATGGGAATGACATTCATAATTATGCATTTACATGTAGTACAGATCAGGGACCCATGATGAAATTCCATTAACACAATTTCGTTTCCAGATGTAAATCCACTTCACTTACTGTCGTAAGCAAATAACCAAAACAGATTTTTTTCAGAGTCAATGCCTCATGTCATAGCTGACACCCCGTTCTTTCTGCAGACATCGATGAATCTTCATTCGGAGTAGATATTTAACAGAAAACGTGTTGGAAAACGTGGACACAAACTGAGGGAGATTTTACAAAAATTCTGTTAACTAACTTTGCACCTACACAGTTCCTCCTGTAAATGTGTTTTTGTAAAATGATCAGAACATTTGTTTGAAGTAGTCCTTGTGCATAGAGTTGTATGGTTTGTTCATCTTTAAAAAAATCTGTTTTCTTTGGGGAGTCTCAGCTGGGGAGTTTATCTAAAAGTTAATTGAGACGGACAAGCCAAAGATGTGGAGAATCAGTTTGCGATGCCTTCTCCATCACAATCACTGTTAGCAGACACAGTATAGTAGTAGTGTCATCACTAATCCACACCATGAGAAGCAAAACCAAACCTAAAGAAAACATTTTACAGTCCCTGTAAAAACCTTTGGCTAACAGACAGCTGAAACCTGCAGGGAGAGAAATACAGCCATGTTCTGAGCAGGCAACTCCAGACCTCCTCCTCCCATACACAAATAAAGCCTTCCACTGCAGAGTGATAGAGATAATGAGTAGCGCTGTGTGTGTATGTGCGTATGTGTGTGGGTCTGTGTGCGCGCGCAGGCCTATGATAGGAGTGGCAGTGTGGCAAATATTTAAGTGGTGATGGAATTCCAGAGCCAGCCAACAGATCCCCACTCTGTGCATGATCATTTTAACTAACACATAGCTAAAAACAAATCCCCACATTACAGCGTTCAGAATAGCGTGCGATTGGTCACAAGCCTCAGCTTCACACAGTTTGTTAAATTCAGCTTGTCTGTCTCTCTGCTGGTTAGTCAGGGAGAAACTAAGAGCACAAATAAATGCATGCGAATGTGAACTCCTGTCATGGTCATAACATCATTGTTTCCATAGGGCTTTTGAAAGGGGTGTGTGTAGGGGTCCATAGGGGTATGTGTAGGGTGAGGTACTGTACTGTGAGGGAGGGAGGGAGGGAGGAGAGAGGGCCATTGCTCTCTTAGAGAGCACAGCAGAGAGACTACAAGTAAGGCAATGTTTTCACCTAATTGTATATGTTTTTTTAGGAAGTGGGCAAAGAACCTTGAGAAAAACATTCATAGCCAAAGGCACCAAATATTCCCTTAGAAAGTAGGTGGCTGGTGTGTGTGGGAACACTGGCATGGGGAGGGGGGGACATTGTGAAGGGGAGCTGTTTTCCTGGCGTGCCTGGCTGAGGGAGGAGAAGAGCAATTGATTGAAAGGGACAGAGTGAACAGCACATGTCACATCGGGGATGCCTTCAGCCCTGACCCATGGCATCTGCCCCATTCCTCCACTCCGATCAAGATTCGTCACGGAAGCAGACGTCCATCATCACTGCCAATCAGATCACAGCACTATCTGAGCTGCTGCTAACTATCTGGCCATGCTAGACAGGACAGAGGAACACGGCTTTCTAAAAAGTAGACCCAGATTGCTGCCGTTGGAAGGACCGTGAACAGACACACACAAATGGGAAATTGTATTTGTCACATGCGCTGAAAACAACAGGTGTATGTAATGCTTACTTACAAGCCTTTTCCCAACAATGCAGAATTAAAAAGTAAGACAAAATTGCAAAAGTAAATAGAAACAACAAAAACACCATAACGAGGCTATACAGAAGGAGTACCGGTACCAAGTCACAACAAAAACACCATAACGAGGCTATACAGAAGGAGTACGGTAACAGTCACAACATAAACACCGTAACGAGGCTATACAGAAGGAGTACCGGTACCAAGTCACAACAATAAACACCGTAACGAGGCTATACAGAAGGAGTACCGGTACCAAGTCACAACATAAACACCGTAACGAGGGCTATACAGAAGGAGTACCGGTACCAAGTCACAACATAAACACCGTAACGAGGCTATACAGAAGGAGTACCGGTACCGAGTCAATGTGCAGGGGTGCGAGATAGTTGAGGTAATTGAGGTAATATGTACATGTAGGTAGCGGTAAAAGTGACTAGGAAATCAGGATAGATAATGTGAAAGTGTGTCTGTGTGTGAGTGTGTGTGACAACAATATGCATGTGTGTGTTTTGAGTGTGTGAGCATATGCAGTGTGTGTGTGTCTGTAGGTGTAGTATGTGTGTGTGAGTCCAGTGAGTGTGCATAGAGACAGCGCAAGAAGGTCAGTGCAAAACAAAAAGCGGGGTCAATGCAAATAGTCCGGGTAGCCATTTGATTAACTGTTCAGCAATCTTATGGCTTGGAGGTAGAAGCTGTTCAGTAACCTTTTGGTCCCAGACTTGGCTCTCCGGTATCACTTGCCATGCGGTAGCAGAGAGAACAGTCTATTACTTAGGTGGCTGGATTTTTAGGGGCCTTCCTCTGACACCGCCTGGTATAGAGGTCCTGGATGCCAGGTCTCTGACCTCCCCCATAGGCTTTCTCATCGTCGTCGGTGATCAGGCCTACCATCATTGTGTTGTCGGTAAACTTAATGATGGTGTTGGAGTCATACGCGGCCACGCAGTCGTGGGTGAACAGGGAATAAAGGATGGGACTAAGCACGCACCCCTGAGGGGTCCCCGTGTTGCCTACCCTCACCACCTGGGGCCTGTCAGTCAGGAAAATCATGATCCAGTTGCAGAAGGAGGTGTTCAGTCCCAGTGTCCTTAGCTTAGTGATGACTTGGAGGGCATTATGGTGTTGAACACTGAGGTGTAGTAAATGAACAGCATGCTCACATAGGTGTTCCTTTTGTCCAGGTAAGAAAGGGCAGTGTGAAGTGCAATAGAGATTGCATCATCTGTGGATCTGTTGTTGTGGTATGCAAACTGGAATGGGTCTAGGGTGTCTGGGATGACGGTGTTGATGTGAGCCACTGGTGTTGATGACCAGCCTTCAAAACATTTCATGGCTACAGATGTGAGTGCTACAGGGTGATAGTCATTTAGACAGGTTACATTAGTATTCTTGTGCACAGGGACTATGGTGGTCTGCTTGAAACATAGTCCCACTCAAACTCTGAGCGTTGCTCCAATGAGCTACAAGGTACCATGGTGATTATGTTAAAGAGGAGACCAGTGTGTGTCTACAGGGGTCCACCAGTACAACACCGGTGTGTGTAGTCAAACTAGACTTTTTTGCACATATTTAACCCCTTATTTTTGGGGGCATAAAACTACCTCCATCGTTAGTATGGGTTACCTTCAGACAGAGTCCTGTGACACTTGTGGGAGTCGTAGAGCAAAAAGGAGAACACCATCATGTTCATGAGAGTCTCCCCTTTCCATAGAGTGGTCATAATAGTTTGTACACCACAGACGTTTGTGAGAAGTCCGATTTTCGGGATGTCTCATGGTCTGACAAACACCGCTTTAGCTCGGCCACCTTCCACCGCAGATAGGGAAGGCCGACATAGGCGGATGCAGTGAATTGAGACGCAGCTAATGCAAAAAAAGATCTCTAGCTTAAACTGATGGATTTTGGAAATTGTTGTATTATGTTAATTAGATTGACGCACGTGTGCATCAATATACTTGAGGATTATTATTGACTTACATTTGGGTGGCGAGTAAATGTCAAATATGCTCTGAGAGTGTGCTAATACTTGATTTTGATAAACATATTAATGATCAAAACATTTCTTAGTCAAATGAATTATGCAGAGACTCAGATTTTTCACTTTAAAATGAATACCAAATACAATCCATTGATTTAAAAGTTTAACAAGCCATACAACTATGCACACAGACTACTTTTTACAATTTACACTGAAAATTCTCCAAAACACACTTACAGGAAGAACTGTGCAGATATAAAGTTTGGTACGAGAATAAAACTGATGCAGATTTCACCATAACTCTGTTATCAAACTTTGTATCTGTATAGTTTTTCCAGTAAATGTGTTTTTGTAAAATTATCAGTAGAACTTGTTAAAAGTAGTCCTTGTGCATAGAGTTGTATGGTTTGTTAAACATCGGAATCAATGTTTTTTGTTTGGCATACATTTTAAAGTGAAAAATCGGAGTCTCAGCGTAATTCCGTTACTGTGGAATTACCTTCCACTTCTTCTGTAAAACACATGTTTGCATTCTGTTTCCTTTTGTCAACCCCCCTCCCCTCCATCGTGACAAAGTGTCAGTACTGACGGTACTTACTACAATGTAATGTGAAACTAATCCATAACTCCCATGAAGATCCATATAATTAGGGAGACATGTGGAGAAGGATTCAGCCAAGTCAGCCCAAGTTAGTTCACAGTAATCTACTATTCACACACACTCAGTTAACAAAGAGAGAGAAGAGAATACATTGAGAAAACGGAGGGGCAAAAGAAAAGATGAGGAGACAGAAGACAAAGCGAGAAGGTGGATTAAGAAAGAGAATGGGACAGCAATAAGCATACCAGAGCAGTGCCCAGGTGATTCCTCTGGTGTGTCCCATGCCAGAACAAACACACGACCCCAGCGGGTGTGCAGACTGCTGGCTATTGTGGAAAACACAACCATGTCTATATAATGCTCTTAAATCAGGACAGGCGTCCGTCCGTCCGTCCGTCCGTCTGTCTGTCTGTGTGTGTGTGTGTGATGGGAGGGCGAACAGCGGAATCTAATGAGATTTCTGTAATCAGACGCCAGAGCGTTGGGCTGGTCTAAGCGTAATTAAAAAGGTGAGAGTGGGGCGAAGGTTCACCTTCCAAAAGGACAACGACCTTAACCACACAGCCAAGACAACGCTGGAGTGGCTTCGGGACAAGTCTCTAAATGTCCTTGAGTGGCTCAGCCAGAGCCCGGACATAAACCCGATCGAACATCTACGGAGAGACCTGCAGCAACGCTCCCCATCCAACCTGACAGAGCTTGAGAAGAATGGGAGTAACTTCCCAAATACAGGTATGCCAAGCTTGTAGCGTCATACCCAAGAAGACTCACGGCTTTAATCGCTGCCAAAGCTGCTTCAACAAAGTACTTAGTAAAGGGTCTGAATACTGAATACCTGTTTTTGCTTTGTCATTATGGGTTACTGTGTGTAGATTGTTGAGGGAAAAAAACTATTTAATCAATTTTAGAATAAGGCTGTAAGATAACAAAATGTGAAAAAAAGTATTGGGGTCTGAATACTTTCCGAAAGCACTGTACACAATCCATGTCTCATGAAGGAAAGGGAAAGGGGATACCTAGTCAGATGCACAACTGAATGCAGAGCTGATGCCGATACTGAGTTTTGGAGGTCAAGGATGGCTGACATTTTAGGCCAATATTCAATATCATTACATTTGAAAATTTGGATGACAAAATTTCCCAGAGACAGCCATGTATGGATTAATGCATCAATCTAAATAATAAAAACAATCCACCTACATAACAACATAATGGTAATAATTGTATTTGATTGGTAAATCTCTTGATAAACTGGGTAAATTAAGATGGCATAGGCCTACTCACAATACAGTTGAATGCATATTCAATAGGAGCGTGTGCATTGAGGGATTGGCCTTATTTTGGCCGATCAGTGGAGTGTATGGTGCTACAGATGACAATCTGTTTGCTTTCCATTTGGGACTTCTATTAGCGTACTGATCAACATTTGCATAGAAGCATCACTCCAGCATGTCACATCTGTATGGAAGGTAATCATAAAATAATATCTATTCAATGCAAATGGGTCCAAAGTAACAGGATTTGTGATCACGGATGCTCATGAAACAAGTATTTTTTCCGTGATCGGGATAACATAGTTTTTTTCTGCTGTCAGGACTCATCTCTGAACAACTCAGCTGCCAGGATGAAATTCAAAACAACTGAATTAGCTAGTTCAGCTATCTGTCAAGAAATGGGCGGGTTGTAACTTGATCCTAGTACTACGAGTGAATAGCGAGACTGTAACTCCGCTCATTTTCACATCTCTCTGCATCGCTCATAGCACTTGGAGCTGTTTACTGCTACTATGAGAACTAGCTCAATGTCGATGACATGTGCTACCAAGCCATGAATGTGCATAATATCCAACAAGGAGAGCGAGGGTAGGCAAATAGATGAAACGATCATGCACATTTTGTCTGAATGACTCAAATCTGCCCATAGTTTGAGAAGTGAGAACGCACACACGCGCGCACTGATCTACAGCTTTCTCGGTCCATAACCTTGCAGGAAGGTTCTTAGGTAGCTAAACCTATTGCCCACCTTAATTTAGGCATTTTGAAACACTTCCTTCTTTCCCTATTACGACAGTCATCTAATCCAACTATCAATTGTAAATTTACAGATACAATTGTGGCTGGTCAGATCAGCACACCAGTAAATAGTTAACACCCCTAGTCAGATGGCTTGTTGCCGAAAATGGTGCATGTTCAAAAAAACAACATTAGCTAGCTACATCAGCTATTAGCTCATATCTAATATCTTAGCATCATGTTATGAGTGGCGGTTGGCATAGGAGCAGCTTTGCTATGTAAAGAGAAGGCCCAATAGCCGATAGACTACACAAGGCCAATAACAGCTGGATATCGTTCTCTAGTCAAGACTATTAACATCTACCTCAGCTCATATCAGTTGACTTCCTGGTAACAGTATGCCTGTTGGAGAGATGCTGTTGCTGCATCTCATAAGCGTAAACAAAAGCAGAACTGACAGAGGTCTTTACCATGTCAGCATGAGTCACCCTCTGCTCCCCTCGGCTCTAGGCATGAACATTATCAGATTTCTGCATGCTTTGGATGTGAAGAACACAACTTTGTATGGTCAAATGAACTGTCTGACGAACATTGTGTGCGATTGTAGAATGACTGTGGAATACAAGTCCCTTCTGATGTCACTGCTCAGTGGACAGATTGAATCAAATCTACCAGAGAGGTCAAAGGCTTCCCAGTAAGCTCCCACCCAAACTCCTCCGCCATTAGACGCCATATACAATGTGGAACTGCAAACGACTGTGAAATACCTCCCGGATATAGGATTATGCTGATATGACAGCCACATTGACAATGTGGGAATAAGCAGAGGCCTTATGCGTAGATTTGTCAAGTGATCCTATGGTTGGGATGTGGTAAAGAGAAGAGAAGCTAAGAAGAAGAACTGGGAATAATATCTCAGAGCTCGAAATCTAAATCTCAGCCGCTCAACAAGACGTGTGTGACATCATCTTCAGACAGGAAATAAAGAGGAAAGGGGATGAGGATTGGAGGAATGGCAGCGTCTGTATCCTCCTTGAGGAATGACCACGGTGACGAAGAGGCTGTTGACAGGAGTTCTCAACATCATGTGTTCAGAATTAGAATGGATCTAAAATGGTTCTCAAGGGCACAATACATTCCATCCAGGCAGGCAGAAAGAGTCTGGAGCACCGCTGAGAGCCCATTCACAATACGTTCCATCCAGGCAGGCAGAAAGAGTCTGGAGCACCGCGTCCAGTCAGTCAGCCAGTCAGTCAGTGGGGCTATACAGCCTGTGATCAGTCAGACAGTCAGTCAGTCAGTGGGCTTACGCATACCATGTGATGAAGACAGTCAGTCAGTCAGTGGGATGATTATACAGCCTGTGATCAGCATACAGTCAGTCAGTGGGCTATACAGCCTGTGATCAGTCAGTCAGACAGTCAGTCAGTGGGGGCTATACAGCCTGTGATCAGTCGTAGTCAGACAGTAGTCAGTGGCTATACAGCCTGTGAATAGTCAGTCAGTCAGTCAGTGGCTATACAGCCTGTGATCAGTCAGACAGTTAGTCAGTCAGTGGGCTATACAGCCTGTGATCAGCTCAGAGGAAAGGATAGCTGACTCATGTAATTTACATTCAAGCTTTTTAGCTTCATCAAACATGGTGTGTGCTGCTGATGAACGATGCAGGCTCAGCAGAGATTTAACTCGGTGTGAAATCCAGAAGGCAGGAGTTGTCCTTTTTTTAACAATGTGATGTGAGTATAGCTAGCTGATCCTGTGGTTTAGATTTATAGCGTGAATTAACTATAGGTGGTAGGTGGAGAATGTTTCTTTTGTCTTTGCATGTGGAGCGTTTAGTAGTGGAGTGAATGGTCCGTGAATTGCTTTTGTCTAGGGATGGGTATCGTTAAGATTGTTAACGGTATTTCTACTCTCTTACCGATACTGCTTATCAATTGGTACTTTAACGGTATTCTTAAGATTCTTTTTGTTATTTTTTACGAAAGAAAACGAAACAAATTATGAACAGAATTAACATTGCTTTTTTTCTGAAATGTTAATAAAATAAACAATTATTTACAGCAAAAAAAAAAGCTATGTTTTGAACAAATCACTATTATAGACTATAATGTTGTGGTGATGATAATGTAAACACAAATGAAATAAAATATTTTCCTGCAAATACAGTGTTATAGAGCAACACGGTGGGGCATGCAGAAGGACTAACAGTTCTAGCAGTTCTTCTGGAGAAAGATCAACATATTTTTATTTTACCTTTATTTACTAGGCAAGTCAGTGAAGAACAAATTCTTATTTTCATTGACGGCCTAGGAACAGTGGGCTAACTGCCTTGTTCAGGGGCAGAACAACAGATTTTACCTTGTCAGCTAGGGATTCGATCTTGCAACCTTTCGGTTACAAGTCCAACGCTCTAACCACTAGGTTCTGCCACCCGGATATTTGCCTTCTTGGCAGAAGTCGGGGACCTCTCCTGGCTTATTGTGTTCCCTGCAGTCGAAAATACCTCTCGTCTAGGGGTGGAGGAGGTTGAGCACAGAGGTAGCTTGTTGCATATGTTTGTGAGGAGGGGCAGAGAGTAGCTCTCTTCTCCCACCACCACATCACAGGATCTAGCCATGGGGATGGGGATGGGAGGCAGGCCTTTGTAGAGCTCGACCTCTAGGTAACACAGCTCGCTGATGGTGAGGGACGAGGTGTCTGTTGGGTTGTTCAACCCTCAACTCCCTGTCCTCCTCTGAGAAAGCTCCTCCAAGGTACTCCTTGTTTGTTCAATGGAGGGACTGTCCTCTCCTTTTCCTCTCTTTCAGACTCCTGTTGCTGGTGCTCTGTGTTTGTTCTGCTCCGGCTCCTCGGGAAACCCTGGTGTTGCTCCTGTCACATTGGCCTCGACAGTTGCCTTCCTCAGTCTGTCCCAGGTGGCGTCACTCACCGACCTCCTTTAAATCTGGAGTCCATTGCTGTGGCCTCATGCAGGAAGGCTTGAATGTCCTCATCCCGATAGCGCACAGAGAGGTTCTCCACACCTTCTCTTTGATGGTTGCCACAAATGTTGTATCTTCATGCTTCACAGTGAATGTTGTCTTTGTT
>NC_036838.1:45388188-45420688 GCF_002910315.2 Salvelinus sp. IW2-2015
AATGGGCTCTCAGCTGTGCCTCCAGACTCTTTCTGCCTGCCTGCCTGGATGGAATGTATTGTGAATGGTCTGAATGCTGTGCTCAGTGCTGTTCTGCCTGCCTGGATGGAATGTATTGTGAATGGCTCTCAGCTGTGCTCCAGACTCTTTCTGCCTGCCTGGATGGAATGTATTGTGAATGGGTCTATCAGCTGTGCTCCAGACTCTTCTTGCCTGCCTGGATGGAACGTTATGTGAATGGTCTCAGCGTGCTCCAGACTCTTTCTGCCTGCCTGGATGTAACGTATTGTGAATGGGCTCTCAGCGGTGCTCCGACTCTTTCTGCCTGCCTGGATGGAACGTATTGTGAATGGGCTCTCAGCGGTTGATCGCAGGCTGTATAGCCCACTGACTGACTGACTGACTGACTGATCACAGGCTGTATAGCCCACTGACTGACTGACTGATCACAGGCTGTATAGCCCACTGACTGACTGACTGACTGACTGCAAGCTAAGTCTGGGTGTCTGAGACAGGGTCAGCCAGCCCAGTGTAGTGATTAAAAAGCATCACATGGAGTTACCCTGCACTGTGCTCTGACATGATCCAGACACTAGATACCTCCTCCCTGACCCCGTTTTTCATGCTGCATGGTCAGATTTGCCTGGTCTGCCCAGCCCAAGCCCCATGGAGCGCCACACACTGATCATACAGCAAACACACACAAGGACATGCTCAATAACACATGCATGCATTCACTCTGGGAGCCTTGGCACACAAATCCACTCCCATGGTAGCCTGTGTGTGTATGTGTTCATGGGAAGTGGGGGGTGTAGAGGAAATGTTGATAACTGTGTCATATGTAGACCAGAGTAGAGCCACCCGCACATACAACTCTTATTTTTATCATAACATTGGACATAATGATAATAATCTAATCTGCAACCTATTTCCCTCAAATACAGTTTAGTGTTCAGACTGGATACCTCACAGCCTCAGACAAATTATTACATATTATTATTACATTGACATAGAAATGTCAATCAAAGACATGTCTCTCTTTGTGATATACAGCGGGAGTCCTGTAAAATATACACTGTATAGAGTGTGGGAATGCATTTCGAAATGTTGACCAATTAGATAATCAAGTTAACAATTTTCTCTGAACTACTGACTGTGTCAATACAGCAGCATGGTCTCATAATGGCATGTAGTACACAGTGGCAGCTCAGTGCCATGTGTGTGTACTGTAATCACTCCCACAACAATAGCACACAGAAACTGTTGGTTGTTATTAAAATGCCTCAATCAGCACTCAAACATGCTATGCCTGGCCTGTTCCCTGAACTCGAGTGATGATGCAGAAACCTTCACAACCTGATGGACAATAGCCTAATCAGCAGTCTTTTGCTTTTTCATTCCGTAAACTGTGTGAAAATGACAGACGCCTTGAACAAACTGAATATGGGCTAGATGGCCCTTTTGCCAAAAATATTTTTCCAATTAAGCCTGATTAGGGAGGAACATTCCCAGACAACATAAACTATTAAAACCTGAAACGGAATATGGTCATGTGAGTGTATCGCCATGGCATCCCCTCCGTCCCCCCTCCCTACCTACAGACAGCATCTGGAAATGGGCCAGGTGGAGCACTGGGACTGGAGTGGGAGCTGATTGGCCAGATTCCTGATAATTTTCTCAAGTCATTTATGGACATGGGCAGGATTGTCAGTCTTCCGAATAGACAGAGGAGACTCACCATAACTAGAACCATGTGTTGAATTGGGATTTTGAGATATGGAACTGCCATGCTAATGTACAGGTTTCCCATCAAGAGGCTCTTAATCTGTGCCAACAAAGTAGTCATATGTGCTCAGGATGTATAGAGCAAATAGAAGTGGAAAAAGAGTATGATTTTGCGAGAATTTTTTTCTTCTCTTTCTGTGATTTTTTCTCTCTTTGGACAAACTTTCAAAATCAGTCAGATCCCAGAGTAGCACTCCATCTCTGTGGCTCTGAGCATCCCTACAAGCCTGCAAGACACACTGGGTTCCGGTCACACTGGCTTAGTGTCAAACTATATTGCCATGCTGAGTCAAGTTGACCATGAATGGTTCCCACTGGCCAGAGCTGCTGTTTGTCTGCTGATATTGTAAAATTCCACCCCCCAAAAAATTTGGGTTGTAATTTCATTACATCATTGTTGATATAGTCCCAAAATGTGTTGCATGTCAGCAATCAAGTTTAAGCTCTTTCAAATGACGTATGATGCAAATGAATGCTGTTGTCATCCTACTGCTGAGGTACGAGCAGAGAGGTTGGGATGTAGACAACTATCAGTAAGTGCCTTAGGCCTAACGGGTACTCTACAGACCAAATATTATTTGACCCACAACATCTGTACTCTCCAATCATATAAAAGTAAAATGCTGAAACGCAAAGCTTGTGGGTGTTGCTATAAGGGGGAAGGGGCATTTCAACATCCATACATGATAGATACATAATTGAGTTTATTAGTCACATGCACAGGGATGCAGGGTACAGTGAAAAGTACAGTGAAAAATAACAATAATATATACACATTTACAACTGCTGCAATGATACATGTCCATTCGTGGTTGAGGACAACAGGGTCATACATTTTATGAGGATGTACATCTGACAGAACTAAAACTTTAAATGGGATTCTGAAAAGTTGAAAATGAATCAGGACATAATTATTGGATAACCTGTGTGTGCCTCATCAACTTTAATACATCACTTCATATGGATGAATGAAGCGCTATAGACGCTGCTGCTTCTGTGTCATCTCTTACCTTGTCTGACTGTTTTCAATCTGATGGGACCCTTGCAGTTATTTATCACTGTCTGTACATCGTACAGAGGCAATCCAGAGATCGATAGGTTCTCTACTTCCAATATCAACTCCCCCTCTGTTAATTTTCCATTTTTGTAAATAACGATATCCTCGTTAACTTGTCCGATGTAGGCGAACTCTCCGTTCTCTGCACCGCCCAGCAATGGCACATTCAAGTCACCCGGAGCGTCTTTGAGAACCGCGCACTCGTTAACTTTGGTGGTCCAGTGATTCTTCTTTTGGATCACTTTGGCCATGGTGAATATGCCAAACCAAACAGGTGGACTTGCCGACTAATAACAATATACACAACAAAACGAGTCTCAGAATGTAATATCAAAATCAGACGCAGCAAACTTTCTTTTTCTTTCCCTGAAGCATGAGTGCTGCTGTCAAAAGCTGCTCATTGTTCACACAAACAAAATCAAGCCATTCTCGTCTGATTGACCACTTCTATAGACGTCTTGAGCAGCTGCTCTTAATTTACAGCTATTGTTTTTCTCATCTTGTTAACATCTTTGCCGAGTAAACGCTGCCAGAGTCCCACAAACGTATAGTCTCCACTTGTCAAATCCTTTCTCAGTTCCCTTTTTATGAAACCACTTTAAATATTTCCCGTTAAAGATCAAAGCGATGAAGATTTTACTTTGAATAATAGGTTATTTGGTTGGTGGCACCACAACGGCTCCTTTAAACAGGTACAACGTTGTCGTGTGTTTTGTTACATTTCGTCCCACTCTGCCTGCTGTAGCGATCGGGATGTGCTGATAGTAAAATGAGCGCATGCGTCCTGTTTCCCTCCGGAGTCCAGAGGGAAAGCCTAATGGCTACACCTATTACAAGGTCCTAATGCTCCCAACGAAAAACAACATTTTAAACATATATTGTGGATGCATTTTAGGATATACAGTATTTTAAATATAACAATTTTGCCAAATACTGTATTATTTATGCATTTTTTTAATGTATTTTTGATGCGTGACATATATAATAAATAAATGTATTTATTTTTAATACATACATTTGTATAGAAATATATTATTTGGCCAATTCTTTATATACTGAACAAAAATGTAAACGCAACATGCAACAATTTCAAAGATTTTACTTAGTTACAGTTCAAATAAGGAAATCAGTCAATTGAAATATATTTATTATGGCTTTCACATGACTGGGCAGGGGTGCAGCCATGGGTGGTCCTTTGAGGGTTTAGGCCCACCCATTTGCGGGCCAGGGCCAACCAATCAGAATTTGTTTTTCCACACAAAAGGGCTTAATTGCAGACAGAAATACTCCTCAGCACGCCTCCCCCACCCACTCAGATGATCCCACAGGTGAAGAAGTCGAATGTGGAGGTCCTGAGCTGGCGTGGTTACACGTGGTCTGTGGTTGTGAGGCCGGTTGGATGTACTGACAAATTCTCTAAAATGACGTTGGAGGCAGCTTATGGTAGAGAAATGAACATTAAATTCTCTGGAACATTCTTGCAGTCAGCATACCAATTGCGTGCTCCCTCAAAACTTGAGACATCTGTGGCATTGTGTTGTGTGACAAAACTGCACATTTTAGAGTGGCCTTTTATTGTCCCCAGCACAAGTTAATGATCCTGTGTAATGATCATGCTGTTTAATCAGCTTCCTGTTAGGTGGATGGATTGTCTTGGCAAAGGAGAAATGCTCACTAACAGGAATGTAAACTAATTTGTCTACAAAATTTGAGAGAAATAAGCTTTTTGTGCATTTAGAAAATTTCTGGGATCTTTAATTTCAGCTCATGAAACATGGGACCAACACTTTACATGTCGGTTTCTATTTTTGTTTAGTGTATGCTCGAAAAGTATTCAGACCCCTTCCCTTTTTTGCAAATTTTTTACGTTACAGCTTTTACATTTTTTCTGCATCAATCTACACACAATACCCCATAATGACAAAGAAAAACAGGTTTTTAGAAATGCTATCAAATGTATATAAAATGTAAAACAGAAATACCTTATTTACATAAGTATTCAGACACTTTTCTATGAGACTCGACATTAGCTTAGGTGCATCCTGTTTCCATTGGTCATCCTTGAGATGTTTCTACAACTTGATTGGAGTCAACCTGTGGTAAATTCAATTCATTGGACATGATTCGGAGAGGCACACACCTGTCTATATAAGGTCCCACAGTTGACAGTGCATGTCAGAGCAAAAACCAAGCCATGAGGTCGAAGGAATGGTCCGTAGAGCTCTGAGACAAGATTGAGTTGAGGCACAGATCTGGCGAAGGGTACCAAAACATTTCTGCAGCATTGAAGGTCCCCAAGAACACAGTGGCCTCCATCATTCTTAAATAAAAATAGTTTGGAACCACCAAGACTCTTCCTAGAGCTGGCCACCCGGCCAAACTGAGCAATCGGGGGTGAAGGGCCTTGGTCAGGGAGCTTACCAAGAACCCGTAGGTCACTCCGACAGAGCTCCAGAGTTCCTCTTTGGAGATGGGAGAACCTTCCAGAAGGACAACCATCTCTGCAGCACTCCACCAATCAGGCCTTTATGGTAGAGTGGCCAGACGGAAGCCACTCGTCAGTAAAAGGCACATGACAGCCCACTTGGAGTTTGCCAAAAGGCACCTAAAGGAGTCTGAGCATGAGAAACAAGATTATATTGTCTGATGAAACCAAGATTGAACTCTTTGGCCTGAATGTCAAGCATTACGTCTGGAGGAAACATGGCAGGGTCGAGGGAAAGATAAACGGAGCAAAGTACAGAGAGATCCTTGATGAAAACCTGACCCTAAGCACACAGCCAAGACAATGTAGGAGTGGCTTCAGGAAAAGTCTCTGAATGTCCTTGAGTGGCCCAGCCAGAGCCCAGACTTAAACCCGATCGAACATCTCTGCAGAGACCTGAAAATAGCTGTGTAGCGACGCTCCCCATCCAGCCTGACAGAGCTTGAGAGGATCTGCAGAGAAGAATGGGAGAAACTCTCCATATACAGGTGTGCCAAGTTTGTAGTGTCATACCCAAGAAAACCTAAGTCTGTAATTGCTGCCAAAGGTGCTTCAACAAAGTACGGAGTAAAGGGTCTGAATACTTATGTAAATGTCATGTTTCATTTTTGCATTTAAAAAAAAAAAAATTGCTAAAAATCTGTTTTTGCTTTGTCATTAACCTGTTTGGGATAGGGGGCGGTATTTTCACGTCGGGATGAAAAGCGTGCCCAAAGTAAACTACCTACTACTCAGGCCCAGAAGCTAGGATATGCATATAATAGGGTAGATTTGGATAGAATACACTCTAAAGTTCCTAAAACTGTTGAAATTATGTCTGTGGGTATAACAGAACGTATTAGGCAGGCGAAACCCCGCAAACAAACCATCCAGGAATTGTATTTTTTGAGGTGACTGTGTTTTCAGTTACATTTCTATGGGAATCTAGATTTCTGAGGCATCTGGTTGCAGTTCCTATGGCTTCCACTAGATGTCAACAGTCTTTAGAAATTGGTTAATGTTTTCCTTTTGAGTAATGAAGAAGTATAGCTGTTCAGACTGAGTGTCAAGTCTAGTGTACTGTTGTGTTTGGGGCGCACGACCTAGCGCTCGCTCCACTTTCATTTTATCCACTATTGAATACAGTTTATTCCATCTTAAATTTGATTGATTATTTACGTTTTAAAATAGCTAAAGTTGGATTAGGAAAGTTGTTTGAAATGTTTGGACCAAGATTAGAGGTAATTTATTAGATAATGTGTAGTCATGTTGGGCGAGTTGGAAACGGTGTTTTTCTGAATCAAACGCGCCAAATAAATTGATATTTTGGGGATATAACAACGGAATTAATCGAACAAAAGGACCATTTGTGATGTTTATGGGACATATTGGAGTGCCAACAGAAGAAGATAGGTAAGGTAAGGCATGAATTATATCGTTATTTCTGAGTTTTGTGTCGCGCCTGGCGGGTTGAAATATGATTGTCATGTGATTGTTTGATGGGGTGCTTTCCTCAGATAATCGCATGGTTTGCTTTCGCCGTAAAGCCTTTTTGAAATCTGACATGGTGCCTGGATTAACAAGAAGTTGAGCTGTATTTTGGTGTATTGCACTTGTGATTGTATGAAAGTTAAATATTTCGAATAATTTATTTTCAATTTCGCGCTCTGCAATTTCAACGGATGTTGTCGAAACGTTCCGCTAGCAGAACTCCTAGCCGTAAATTAAGGTGTATTATGTGTAGATTGATGAGGGGGGGTCAATTTAATCAATGTTAGAATACGGCTGTAAGGTATCAAAATGTGCAAAAAGTCAAGGGTTCTGAATACTTTCCGAATGCACTGTAGCCTACTACAATACCCACCCCATCCTACTAACTAACCCAACCAGCCAGCAGATGGCACTATTATTCCTTTTACGTTGTTTGCGTCCAACTGGAACCAGCTATACACTCGTGTCCGGCTCATGCATAAAACATCCTCCATTCAGGCTGCAAGGGCGTCGATATTCTCCTTAACTAGCCTTAATGACTAGCCGCCCCCCTAATAAAATGAAGAATAGGCGTACTTAATAAAACACATTTTCCCCCCACCATGCTAGAGTGGCTAATGCTACCGATCAGGTTGCAGCAGTCTGGTGTTTACCCTGGCTGAACGGCGTGTGCAACATCAGGAAAACTGTGTTTTATTAAGACAGTATGCATATTTTTCCAGTTTTTTGGGGTGGGGCTAGGGGAGGGGGGGCTAACCATTAAGGCTAGTTAAGGGGGAAATCAATGCCCTTGCAACCTGAATGGAGGATGTTTTATGGGATAAACGCTGAAAATAAGGTCTGAGGTTAACAGAGGCTTAGAATATCTTATACATTTTGTTTTATGAGATAATATCAGTCATCAGTTAACATGACCTTTATGAATTATGAAGCTTTTGTGTGCTTGTTTTGATTACAAAAATGGTTCAAAATTCACAAACATTAACACTAGCTGATGAAGATTATCTCATCAAACAAAATGTATTAGATCTTCTAAGCAGGTGTTTACGACAGACCTTATTTTCAGCATTTATCCAACCCCCCCCCCCCCCCCCAAAAAAATGGTTTTATTTATTCCCTATAGGCTTTGGCCAACAAGCATGACGGAGTTAGTGCCTTCCGTCTATCTGTCTCTTATACACATCTAGATGTGTATAAGAGACAGGTTTACCACAGACTATATTTCGGCTTTTATCCAAAAACTCTACAAAAACTCTATTCCCTATAGGCTTTGGCCAACAAGCATGACGGAGTTAGTGCCTTCCGTCTATTGACCAATCACATCAGATCTTTCACGTCAGCTCTTTTTCAGAGCTGATCTGATTGGTCAAAATACCAATTAGTGAAATAAAGATCAGAATTGTGCTGCCTGTGTAAACACAGCCTTTTACTGGTTTGGAATGGAATGCAGATCACTTGGCCAGGTGAAATAAATGTGTTCTTCTCTTTGGAGTCCAGTAATTCAGGTTCTTCCTGTGGTACATTCTTCCATCTCTCACTGGAACTTCCCCTCAAACCAATGGACAGACATACACACCCCTCTGTGTCCTACTAATATGGAGCTCTGGTATGTGTATTCTTTCATTTGAGTCAAACACAAAACATGTTTAAAATAGTGTTCACCATTATAGGACCTACAACTATACAATTTTACAATAGGCTATATTAAACATAATTGTGATAACTGTCAACATCATCAGTTGTATCATCAGCACACCATCATCATCATCATGAGATAGACAGTGAAAGGATGACAACACAGTGAGAGAGATTGCAGGGCTGTGAGGGTGAGGAGAGAGAGAGAGGGAGAGAGGAGAGAGAGAGAGAGAGAGAGAGAGAGAGAGAGAGAGAGAGAGAGAGAGAGAGAGAGAGAGAGAGAGAGAGAGGCATTAGACAGCTGGGCTGAGGCGCAGGAACAGGAAATGTTGTTTGATGGAATCAGATGGGCTGTGCCTCTCACCTAGGGAAAAGCAGATGAGCTTTTCCAAACCTAAAAATAACATTCAAAGTACTCTCTATCCCACGGGAGGGAAGCCATTGGCCTGGATGGGACGGGAAACGGAGTGAGTGCTTTTAAGCCTAAACTGTGTAGCTTCTTCTCAGATCAGTTTCTCAGACACAGGAACAGTTTATCAAGCCCAGGGCTATAGAGTTAAACCATACATTCCCACTCTGGAAGTATGTAAATAGTGTTAACCATAGTGTCAACCAGATGTTTGAGAGATGCAGCATCGCTTAATTTACCTCTAGTAAGACAGTACAGCCTACCAATACGTTCAGAGGGATGATCACATAGAGGTAAGCAGAATAATAATAGGTGTCCCATTATACATTGTAACGCTTGTGTAAGTGTCCCATTACACATCGTCCTCGCTGCCTCTCCTTGGACCCCTGATCTGGTGAAGCTGGATAGGTGAGAGTCATCATTATATGCTGTAAGTGATATTGTTATCACTTCTCTAGTGCTTGTCAGTTCCAGGGTCATTAGGGAGAGGACAGGAGGAGAGAGGGAGCCCTTTAAAAGAGTGACATGGTGTGCCAGTGCTAGTCAGATGTACTTTGACCTTCATTGGGGGTCGAGCAGAGCCAGTGCCAGCTTCCTGTCACACTGTGTCAGCCAAATCAGACAGACGGGTACAGCCAGGCCATTCTCCCATGGCCACTAGTTTTTCTTTCTCCTCTATATGTCTCTGGCTCTTATCTTTCTCTCTCTTTCTCTATCGCTCTCTCTCCTTCTCTCTCTCTCTCTCTCTCGCTCTCTCTCTCTCACACTCTCTTTCTCAGCAATATGTCTGCCATTTGGTCTAATATAATAAGGTTGTTTTCCTGACAATGAATAATGTATCAGTTTATGTTCATACATGGACACATAATGATATATGGCATCAAAGATCTACATAAGCTGCACATATACAGTGCATTCGGGAAGCATTCAGACCCCTTGACCTTTTCCACATTTTGTTATGTAACAGCCTTATTCTAAAAAATAAAAAACAGAAATACCTTTTTTAAATAAGCAGTGGTGGAAAAAGCACCCAACTATCGTACAGTACTTGAGTAAAAGTAAAGATACCTTAATAGAAAATGACTCAAGTAAAAGTAAAAGTCCCCTAGTTCAATTCTACTTGAGTAAAAGTATAAAAGCATTTGGTTTAAAATAGAGTTAAGTATCAAAAGTAAATGTATAAATAATTTCAAATTCCTTATATTAAGCAAACCAGATGGCACCATTTGCTTTTTTTTATTTACGGAAAGCCACAGGCACACTCCAACATTAAGACATAATTTACAAACGAAGCACGTGTGTTTAGTGAGTCCGAAAAAATCAGAGACAGTAGGGATGACCAGGGATTTTCAGTTGATAAGTGTGTGAATTTGACTATTTTCCTGTCCTGCTAGGCATTCGAAATGTAACGAGTACATTTGGGTGTCAAGGAGAATGTATGGAGTAAAAAGTACAATATTTTCTTAAGGAATGCAGTCAAAAATATAAATAGTAAAGTAAAGTACAGATACCCCAAAAAACTACTTAAGTAATACTTTAGAGTATTTTTACTTAAGTACTTTAGACCACTGTACATAAGTATTCAGACCATTTGCTATGAGACTCAAAATTGAGCTCAGGTGCATCCTGCTCCAGAGCGCTCAGGACCTCAGACTGGGGCGAAGGTTCACCTTCCAACAGGACAATGACCCTAAACACACAGCCAAGACAATGCAGGAGTGGCCTCAGGAAAAGTATCTGAATGTCCTTGAGTGGCCTAGCCAGAGCCCGGGACTTGAACCCGATCGAACATCTCTAGAGAGGCAACACTCCCTATCCAACCTGACAGAGCTTGAGAGGATCTGCAGAAAAGAATGGGAGAAACTCTGCTTTTGTTTGATGAGGGAAAAAAACTATTTAATCCATTTTAGAATAAGGCTGCCACAACAAAATGTGGAAAAAGTCAAAGTGTCAAAACACTTTCTGAATGCATACATGTATACATGTTGTTTCTGTTCTGGAGGGGTCTAATCATAGAAATGTCAGGACCCCATCCTGAGACACGTATCAAATCAATGGTCTTTTATATCTCATCATATCCAAGGCACCACTTGCATTCATGATTCAGTGATGCCAGTGGAAGCCTAACTGTTTGTTTGACCATGTGCACTGGTTTCCATACACTGTAGTTAATGCTGAGTGGCTTCGTAGACAAATGACCACCGGTCACCATGGTGACTAATCGTCAGGTCAATCCAAAACAATTTATGCTTCAATTGTGACAACTTACTTTTTTGAGTGCTTGAGATGTCTGTATTGGCAAGAATCCACAATCAATAGCAAGTGGATTTAGATATTCACTGTAGACGGTAACAGCCCCATCCATCATTAAGACATCATACTCAGTAAATTAAATCACCACCAGCTCATCTTCAAAGTGCCCAGTGGGGACAACTCTCATTGCAGCACAGTTTTAGTGAGTTATCAACAGCACACGTAGGTCTTTATCTGGGTGTAAACAATAGTGGAGGTGCATTGTTCCTCCATCTCTCTCTCAGTCCACACCCTTCTGTACATACCTGAATGGACTGTTAAATTGTCTGGCTGGGCCTGGGAGGAGGGAAGAGAGGGAGAGAGAAAAAGTAATTGAATTAGAGGTGGAAAGGTACTAAATTTGCCGTTCCTGTCATAGCCCTCACCTCTCCATAGCATGCGAGAGAAGAAGAAGACTGTATGATGTTGGCCCTCACTTGATCTATCATAAAGAGAACCTGTCTCTTTCTCAGTAATATCAGGTTTCAGCCAGGCATGCATACATAATGCATGCCCAGCTTTTAACGGTATTCTAATGGTACAAACTGGTCACCAAACAGTCTGTTAAAGTTCATGCACAGTAGACTACAGAACACAATGGCTGTTTCATTCAAGTTTGTAGCTATAAAGAGTAACAAATGTATTTCTTTGGAGTGCTCTATAGTTCTCTGTAGAATGACTCGGGGATGGTTACAGTAGTATAGTGAAATCACATAAGAGACTTTATGAAGGCTATAGTTGTCACGCCCTGACCATAGAGAGCTTTTTTATTCTCTATTTTGGGTTAGGTCGGTGTGTGACTAGGGGGGGTGTTCCTATCTATGTTGTTGATTTCTATGTTGGCCTGGAATGGTTCCCAATCAGAGGCAGCTGTTTATTGTTGTCTCTGATTGGGGATCATATTTAGGCAGCCAATTTCCCCCACTGTGTTTTGTGAGATCTTGTTTTTGTGTTATTGCCTTTTAGCATTTCATTGACGTTTCGTTGTTTCTTTATTTTGGTCTTGTTCAAAGTTTCACATCAATAAATATGTGGAACCCAGATCGCGTTGCGCTTTGGTCCGAGTATGCTTCCAACGACGATCGTGACAATAGTGCACTGCCCAGGGATGACCTCCTAATAAGAACAGTGTTATAAATGTGTGATATGCCACTACAGCAGAGAGATGGGTCTGAAAAACACAATCTTTAAAACCATAAGCACATTTTTCCCTCTGTGGCCGGATTGTCTATTAATCTGTATAATAGTGTCACTATAGCCATTATTAACCTCCTGTATTGTAACACACTCCCAACAAGTCTGCCAGATATTCACTGACCTACTGTAACCAACATGTTTCTGTGTTAAACACTCTGTAAAAGAGGGTTCCGTAAAAGAGGAGGTCAATTTTATGCTTAGATGTCTTTTTAATCTTCTTTTCCTCTATGACCCGATAAAGACTTATTCGTCATAATATCCACAGAAAGAGAGAGAGAGAGAGGAAGGGAGGGGGAGAGAAATCCCAATTCTATGTAAAGCAGAGCAGCAAAGCCCAGTGTTACCCTGTCAGATTACAGATGAGTGGTTCTCACAAAAAGGCCATCAGATTATCTGACACTATTTAGGATTGCTGTCATACCACCGGCAATGAGAGGCTATGTCATTGGGGGCTTGTAAATCATAATTTTTCTTACCAATACCATTCTGAAGTTCAGTATGTAGGTTATGTTTTGGTCTGAATTGTATCAAGCAATATCCAGAGCAACAGAGTGATGAGCACTCTCACAAAGTTAAAACAGTGCCAGAGGTCTAGATTTGAAATGCAGAAAAATAAACGCCTTACACAGGATATTGAACCATCTCAAATCATGTCAGCACAATCTAAATTCTGGCTCATCTCCAAAGCAATATATTCCTTCTCTAGAATTACAGATTCTGTGAATGCTTGATGTGATTTGGTGATAAGGGTGAACCACCGGTTATGTAGAGCCTCTCTCTCTTGGCACATGGGTCATTTAGCTGGTAAATGCTCTCAGAGAACTTCCCATATCCACAAAAGCATTGTCAAACTCTATACAGTATCTTAATGTTATAGTGAGATATTTTATATAAAAACGCACATTAAAAGGGACATTTTTGGACTTAATGATAAATTAATGAAACAGAATATACCAATTGATTCTTGAAGAATATAACTTATAAATGCCTCATGAACTTAGTTCAACTGTCGTACCCCATCAGAACCCAAAAACATAAGCTTGATTTAATTAAATGTGAACAAACACTATATAGCCTCAAAACATGGTTATTAAAACTATAATGGTATATAATGGATGGTCAGTCTTTGCATCCATAGCTCTGTCTATGAATTTGAGAGTATTTATTTCTCCAGCCCCATCCCTCAGCTTTTTTACCTAAACAGGGGTGGGGAGTGTGCTTTGTAATTGTTTCTACTGCTGATTGCCGCTTTAAGTAACTGTTAGTGGAATTAAATAATTCCTCTAATATACTCATTAATTAAATTCAATCTGTCTATTTATAAGAATTTGTAAGATACTTATTAACATAAAATAGACAGGATACAGTCTTATTAAAATTAGATAATAGTGTTTATTCTCGGAGCACGCTGCCATTTGATCATAAACACAGGTTTATATACAAGATATGACGTCATAGGTTACATAATAAGTCTCATTGTCCTGACAAATAGAAAACAGGTTGAAAAGTTCATTCCAACTTAAAGTTCATTCCAACTTCACAGCACACACACATGACACACAATGTAATCAATTATCCTGAAGGCTCACTATAATTTATTACCACTTTAGCAGACAACTCAAGATAATGGAAGACCTAAAAAGTTACTCACAGCCTTATCTAAACATCTCAGGGCTAAGTTGGGTCAGTTCAACCATAGTTTAATGACCCTTTCTGCTTACTTTATAACCCACAACACAAATCTCTTTTCACCAGGCGTGCAGAGTTCAATTAGTTATAGTTTTATCTAAAGCTAGAATTTGTTTTAACTATTTATTAACAAAATTCCTAACAGTAACAGATATTTAAGACCATGTTGCCCTGCAGAATATCGCAGAAACAAAAGGAGATTCAAATGTAAACACATCTTGTTGTTTAAAGGTTGGTTGAAGAGGCAGACATTTTTTAACTTCAAATACAGCAAAGGAGCGGCTTATCTTTGGGTACTAAAACAAGGCATCAGTCATAGTTAATGTCATTCCATGCATTCCTACAACTCAGTGCAATACAGTACCAGTCAAAAGTTTGGACACACCTACTCATTCAAGGGTGTTCATTTTTTAAAACTATTTTCTACATTGTAGAATAAAAGTGAAGACATCGAAACCTTGAAATAACACATATGGAATCATGTAGTAACCAAAAAAAGTGTTAAACAAATCAAAAAATATGGAATCATATGGAATCATGTAGTAACCAAAAAAAGTGTTAAACAAATCAAAAAATATTTCATATTTGAGATTCATCAAAGTAGCCAGACATTGCCTTGATGACAGCTTTGCACACTCTTGACATTCTCTCAACCAGTTTCATGAGGTATTCACCTGGAATGCATTTCAATTAACATTTGTGCCATGTTAAAAGTTATGGAATTTCTTTCCTTCTTTATGCATTTGAGCCAATCAGTTGTGTTGTGACAAGGTAGGGGTGGTATACAGAAGCCCTATTTGGAAAAATACCAAGTACATATTATTACTTTAAGAGATGAAGGTCAGTCAATGTGGAAAATTTCAATAACTTTGAACGTTTCTTCAAATACAGTGGCAAAAACCATCAAGCGCTATGATGAAACTGGCTCTCATGAGGACCACCACAGGAATGGAAGACCCAGAGTTACCTCTGCTGCAGAGGATAAGTTCATTATTTTATTTATTTTTATTTAACCTTTATTTAACTAGGCAAGTCAGTTAAGAACAAATTCTTATTTTACAATGACGGCCTACCCCGGCCAAACCTTCCCCATACCCGGACAACATTGGGCCAATTGTGCGCCGCCCTATGGAACTCCTGATCACGACCGGTTGGATCGAACTAGGGTCTGTAGTGACGCCTCCGACCGCTGCGCCACTCGGGAGCCTCATTAGAGTTACCAGCCTCAGATTGCAGCCCAAATAAAAACAGAGTTCAACTAACAGACACATCTCAACATCAACTGTTCAGAGAAGACTGTGTGAATCAGGCCTTCATTGTCGAAAGGACATCAATAAGAAGAAGAGACTTGCTTAGGCCAGGAAACATGAGCAATAGACATTAGACCGGTGGAAATCTGTCCTTTGGTCTGATTAGTCCAAATTTGAGATTTTTTGGTTCCAACCGCCGTGTCTTTGTGAGACACAGAGTTGGTGAACGGATGATCTCCGCATGTGTGGTTCCCACCATAAAGCATGGAGGAGGAGGTGTGATTGTGTGGGGGTGCTTTGCTTGTGACACTGTCTGTGATTTTTTCAGAATTCAAGGCACACTTAACCAGCATGGCTACCACAGCATTCTGCAGCGATACACCATCCCATCTGGTTTACACTTAGTGGGACTATCATTTGTTTTTCAAATGGAAAATGACCCAACACACCTCCAGGCTGTGTAAGGGCAATTTGACCAAGAAGGAGAGGGATGGAGTGCTGCATCAGATCACCCGGCCCAAAACACAATTGAGATGGTTTGGGATGAGTTGGACCGCAGAGTGAAGGAAAAGCAGCTCAGTGCTCAGCATATATGGGCTCCTTCAAGACTGTTGGAAAAACATTCCAGGTGAAGCTGGTTGAAAGAATGCCAAGAGTGTGCAAAGCTGTCGTCAAGGCAAAGGGTGGCTACTTTGAAGAACCTAAAATATAAACTATATTTTGATTAATTGAATACTTTTTTGGTTACTACATGATTCCATGTGTGTTATTTCATAGTTTTAATGTCTTCATTATTATTCTACAATGTAGAAAATATTTTAAAAATTAAGAAAAACCCTAGAATGAGTAAGTGTGTCCAAACTGTTGTATGTCATGCATATTGATGAAATAATGCTTTGGCACCATAAATGATAATTTCAACAAATAACAGTTTTTTGTTGAGATGGTATTAGGAGTGGATCCTCTCATTAATAAATTGAGAGAGAGAGAGAAGAAGAATGGGGAGGAAAATAGGGAATAGAGGGAAGAGAGAACATGACTTTCTGGTTCTGACTGGTTAGTCATGTGGTCCATGTTAAAGCATAGCTGAATAATTAAATGCAACACACAACAGGTCTACAGAGCAGAATATGATCTTGAGTGCTCAATTTGCCCACTCAGCCAGCCTTAGTACACTATGACACATTGCCGCCAACTTATTGTATCTAAGGTAGGGGATGAAATCATCTAATGGTGGAATCTTAATGAGATTTCTTATATGGCTATCCTTAACTTTTGTGCAAATCATGCACTCATGTCGATGGGAATATTTCGGTGTTTATTAAAATCCTCATTTGCTGTTGCTTTGGGTCACCAAAAACTCCAAAACACAAACACAATGCAAAGCAAAACACAAAGAGTGCGACAGTGGGCAGACAGTGGGCAGACAGTGGGCAGACAGTGGGCAGATTGTGTGGAAACTGATTGTGTCAGACTCCGGGCCATATGAGTTGTTTCAGTCTCGGTCACAGTCTGCTCAGCATTGCACTACCTGACCATTTTCAATCTCCCTCAGGTTTCTGATCGGAGTATGTAAAGATGCTTTCCCTGACCACATGCAAGATGGGCCGCTCTCCCGGTTCTATGGCAAGCATCCAACTCTGACAGTGGGACAGCTGCATCAAACAGCTTACAGAAGAATGGCAGAGAATAGAGAGTGGCCTGACATGCAACATTTATACATTTAATGATTCAAGTATTGTTCCATTAAATTATAATGGTAGAATGGTAATTGTTTCATTCTGTAGAATGTGAAATGTATAGGAAGTGAAGCTGTTTTGGACTACAGGAAAAGGCGGGCCGAGCAGGCTCCCATTAACAGCGATGGGGCTGTAGTGGAGCGGGGTCGAGAGTTAAGTTCCTTGGTGTCCACATCACCAACGAACTATCATGGTCCAAACACACCAAGACAGTTGTGAAGAGGACACGACAACACCCTTTCCCCCTCAGGAGACTGGCATTCGAGAGCATCCTGACCGGTTGCGTCACCACCTGGTATGGCAACTGCTCGGCATCTGACCGTAATGCACAACAGAAGCTAGTCCCTACGGCCCAATACATCACTGGGGCCAAGCTTTCTGCCATCCAGGACCTATATACTTGGCGGTGTCAACGGAAGGCCCAAAAAATTGTCAAAGACTCCAGTCCCCCAAGTCATAGACTCTTCTAGGACCAAAAGGCTGCTTAACAGCTTCCCCCATGCCATAAGACTGCTGAACAATGAATCAAATGGTTACCCGGACTATCCGTCTTTCGGATGGGACGTTAAACGGGTGTCCTGACTCTCTGAGGTCATTAAAGATCCCATGGCACTTATCGTAAGAGTAGGGGTGTTAACCCCGGTGTCCTGGCTAAATTCCCAATCTGGCCCTCAACCATCACGGTCACCTAATAATCCCCAGTTTACAATTGGCTCATTCATCCCCCTCCTCTCCCCTGTAACTATTCCCCAGGTCGTTGCTGCAAATGAGAACGTGTTCTCAGTCAATTTACCTGGTAAAATAACGGATAAATAAAAAATAAATAAAAAATAAAAATTTACATTGCTGCTACTCGCTATTTGTTATCGATGCATGGTCACTTTATACCTACCTACTGTAATGAATACTCAGGGGAAAAAAGGTGTAGATTCACGCGCAGAGAGCGGCAGGTGTTTTTTTTCGCCTTTGCAGAAGGCAGAAATCGTGGTTACAGCCAGGCAATAGTCATACACTGGTGGGTAGCCTAGTGGTTAGAGTGTTGGACTAGTAACCAAAAGGTTGCAAGATGAAATCCCCGTGCTGACAAGGTAAAAATCTGTCATTCTGAACAAGGCAGTTAACCCACTGTTCCTAGGCCGTCATTGAAAATAAGAATTTGTTCTTTAACTGACTTGCCTAGTTAAATAAAGGTACAAATACATAAATACACAGGTAGGAAAACAGGCAGGTGAATCAAAACTAGGACTGAGGCTTTAACTGGTTCTCACAAACGAGCTAGGAAAAGGCTTAGTAGAGTCAAAATGAACAATACCTCACAAAGGCACAAACAGAATGAACTGAACTAAATAAGGAGCTGACGAGACCAGGTGAGTAACTAACACAGGTGAAATCAATGAACAAAAATGAAAGACAGGGCTACGTTCAAGAACACAACGAAACAGAACACAAGGTTGACTAAGAAAATAAATACAGAACCTTACACCTACATGTACAAATGACCTCGTAGGTAGGGGTAGAAACATGTTGGTTCCAGGTAGAACCCTTTTGGGTTCTATGTAAAACCATTTTCACATAGGGTGGCTATTCAGCAGCCTGATGGTCTGATGGTAGAAACTATTGGCCAGTTTTCCAGTTTTTGCCATTATGCTCCTATACTGCCCACGTCTGAGTGATTAAAGCAGGAAGAACAGGGCATGGCTTTGGTGGCTGGGGTCCCTGATGATTGTCTTAGCCTTCCTGCGACGCATGGTGTTGTAGGTGTCCTATAGGGCAGGCAGTGTGCACCCAATGGTGCGTTCGGCTGCACGTATCACCCTCTGAAGAGCCTTGCGGTCCACGGCGGTGGAGTTTCTGTACCAGGCTGTGATGCAGCCCAACAGTATGCTCTTGATGGTGCTCCTGTAGAACACTGTGAGGTCCCTCGGGGACAGGCCAAATTTCTTCAGCATCCTGAGGTTGAAGAGTTGTTGTTGTGCCTTCTTCACCACGGTGTTGGTGTGGTTAGACCATTTAAACTTCTCTGAGATTTGTACGCAGAGGAATTTGAAGTTATTGATCCACGGTGGCCCCGTTGTTGAGGATGGGGGCGTGTCCAGCCTGGTTCCTGAGGACAAAGCCTTGTGAGAGCCCCCGTGTTGGGAATCAGTGTTGAGGAAGTAATGTTGCCTAACTTCACCACCTAGAGGCGGGCCGTCAGGAAGTACAGGAATCAGTTGCATAGGGAGGAGTTCAGACCCAGGGCTGTGAGCTTTGTAATGAGCTTATAGGGCACTATGGTATTGAAGGCGAGCTGTCGATGAACAGCATCCTCACATGTGCATTCCTTTTGTCCAGGTGGGTAAGGGCAGTGTGCAGAGCAATGGTGATTGCTTCGTCTGTGGATCTGTCAGGGCGGTAGGCGAATTGGAGAGGGTCAAGTGTGTCAGGGAGGGAGGAGGTGATATTGTCTTTGACTAGCTTCGGGAAGCATGTCATGATGGAAGTGAGTGCTACTGGTCGGTAGTCATTCAGTTCAGTTACTTTCCCTTTCTTGGGCACGGGGATGATGGTAAACATCTTGAAGCAGGTGAGTATAGCGTCCTGAAAATGTCAGAGAACACAACAGCCAGCTGGTCTACACATGGTCTGAGGGCATGGCTTGGGATCCTGTCCTGAATCATGAGAAAAGGTGTTTAGGTCCTCCGGTAGGGTGGCGTTGGTGATCGCGATATGTCTGTCATTCTTTTTGTAATCCTTAATCATTAGGAGCCCCTGCCAAATACATCTTGTGTCCAACCCACTGATTTGCTCCTCCACTTTGTCCCTATACTTGTGTTTTGCCATCTTGATCGATCTGCGTAGGTTGTATTTGTACTGTGACCAAACTATTGTCACTTTGCCCTGTTTATAAGCAGCATCTCTCTCTTTCAGTTTCCCTACAAGGCTGGTATCAATCCACGTTTTTTTCTTCTGGAAAGTTTTGAAAGACACTATCAGTATCACGTCATCTATGCATTTTTTTATGAATAGGGTGACTGAGTCGGCGTATTCATTGATGTTATCTCCAGAGGCGACCCGGAACATTTTCCAGTCCATGTAATCAAAACAGTCTTGGAGAGTGAATTCTGATTGGTTGGACTAATGCTGTACAGACCTGACCACCCTCTTGAGTTTTTGTTTGTAAGCAGGGAGAAGCAAGATGGAGTCATGGTCGGATTTGCTGAAAGGAGGACGGGGGAGTGCCTTATACCCGTGTTGAAAATGCGTGTAGCAGTGGTCAGTAGTAGAATTTCCGCGAGTTAGACAGTCATTGTGTTGGGAATAATTCGGGAGCACGGTTTTCAAATGATTTTTATTAAAGTCCCCCGCAACAATGAACGCCACAATGTGGTCTCCAGTTTGTTTAGGGTCCAATAAAGCCGACACCTTTTTGGTGTCGGCTTGGGGCGGGATGTACACAGCCATGACGATAATCCCATGTGTTGTTGGTCATAAAGCAGAACCCACCACCTTTTGCTCTTGCCAGAGAGAGTCCGCATCCTATCCACTCGAAAAACTGGTTGTATATAATCCGTTTGGATGTCGGAAGACAGCCAAGTCTCAGAAAAACATAGTATGTTGCAGGATCTGATGTCCCTCTGGAAGGAGATCCTCACTCTGAGTTTGTCAAGTTTGTTCTTTAATAATTGAACATTGGAGAGTACTATGCTCAGGTAATGGAGGACGGGTCACCCGGCATCTTAATCTCACTAAGACCCTGCCATGTCTGCCAAGTAGCTTGGCGCCTCGCCGAAGAAGCTAGTCAATTGTTTTTCAGGGAATTTGGGGAGGTCGGGTGGACAGTGAGTACTCAGTGATTCGTATTCCAATAGTTCTACCTGGGTGTATGTAGTAATGCATGAAATAAACTGATTAAGAAAATGAGAGAAAACACCAGAAAACACACAAAAAAAAGTAGAAACCGGCAATGTTTTATCAGAGCTTGAAGCGAGGCGTCCTCTGTCGACGCCATCTTAACCAGATAAGATTGCTAAATAGTTAGTCCAGGTAGCTATTTGTTTAACTATTTAACTATCAGCATTGACCCTTTTTCACAAACTTTTTTGACTCATCACATGCGCTGCTGCTACTGTTTATTATCTCTCACTTTATTCCTAGTTATATCTACATATCTACGTTAATTACCTCGTACCCATGCATATCAACTCGGTACTGGAACCCCTTGTATATAGATAGGCAAGTTATCATTAATTATTGTTGACTTATTATTGCTTTTATTATGACGTGTCTTACTTTTCTATTATTTCTCTATTTTTCTTTCTCTCTGCATTGTTGGGAAGGGCTCGTAAGTAAGCATTTCACTGTTAGTCCACACCTGTTGTTTACAAAGCATCTCTCTCTCTCTCTCTCTCTCTCTCTCTCTCTCTCTCTCTCTCTCTCTCTCTCTCTTCTTCTCTCTCTCTCTCTCTCTCTCTCTCTCTCTCTCTCTCTCTCTCTCTCTCTCTTGAAATAGCCCACAGGGGCACACTGGTTGAATCAACGTTGTTTCCATGAAATGACATTGAATTAATTATGGAATAGACATTGAATTGTGTCTGTGCCAAGTGGGACCTGATGCACAGTGGATTTGAAAAGGAAACCATTGTTTGACTCTGTCCAGGTGCTCTTTTGTTTGCTTGACCTTGCTGGTTTAGTGCATGACGACTGCCAAAGTACACATGAGGAACGCAGTGACCTTGCTTCATTCTTACCCATTCAAGCATGACCTCACCCCCCAGACCCCACACAACCGTCCCTTCGAAGTCTACAATTCACAGCAGTGTGCCAGCATTTTCTGTTTGTTTGGATCATTTGATTTGGAGAGGCATGGGGGGGGGAAACACAACTTATTGTACGTGTTGGCTATCTGTTGATTGCTGGGCACATAACTCATTGTACATTCACTCTGTGTTTGTTGCTAGGTTGTTTTGATCTGCAACACTAAAGTGTGTTGTGTGTGTGTGTGTTTGTGTGGTGTGGGTGGTGTTGTGTGTGTGTGTGTGTGTGTGTGGTGTGTGTGTGTGTGTGGTGTGTGTGTGTGTGTGTGTGTGTGTGGTGGTGTGTGTGTTATAAGCCTCTCTCTTGATGTCAGTTTTTTTACTATTTGGGGATGACTTCATCCTACAATTTTGATGAACTTGGGGCGGCAGGGTAGCCTAGTGGTTAGAGCGTTGGACTAGTAATCGAAAGGTTGCAAGTTCAAATCCCAGAGCTGACAAGGTACAAATCTGTCATTCTGCCCCTGAACAGGCAGTTAACCCACTGTTCCTAGGCTGTCATTGAAAATAAGAATTTGTTCTTTAACTGACTTGCCTAGTTAAATAAAGGTTAAAAAAGAAATAATAATGTTAGGTAAAAGTATACTACTGTTTCTACTAAAATGGCCTGTTCCTCCATTCTAAATTTCTCTCTCTCTCTCCTGTTCCATGTTCAGTCAAGCAGAGAAGGCACACATACCGCTCCTCCACCTCCCCCTTGACCGCATGAGGAAACCAGCAGAGTCTGGACGCGGTCCAAAACACACCAAACAGAGTGGTCCCGATATTTCTTTATATGGCACTAATGGCCGTTTCCTATGAGTCAGACCGCGGGGCCTTGGATGGGGGTTTAAAGTTATCCCCGTTTGAAATCCCAGCACTAATATGATCCATCTTAAAGACAACATGACTAAAATCATTCTGTTTTCATAATCCTACACCACCCCTCCAGTAATATACCAGCGAGCGAGGGAATTGTGATTACGGGCCTCTGGCATGGGCAGTGGAAGTCCTTAGATCATAGAGAGTGAGTGTGAGTGGGCTGTGCGGAGGGAGGAGGAGGGGAACACTAATGAAACACATTTTCCCTGTTATATGGAAAGCTGAGCTTGCATTATTCTAGTCTGGCACATGCTAGACTTCCCAATGTATAAATCTCAGTCCAGGACAGGCAGCATATGGTCCTTTCTCTCTCGGCCAGGTGCAGGTGGTTCTCCTCTCTGTTTCTCAGAGCCCACTCTGCTTTGGTGAGAATGGATTCCTCCAGTCATGGAGGAGAACAAAGGGCATTGCTGCAGCGCTGGTTAAACCGATACAGTGCTACATCTGTTCTGCACTACATTCTAAAGCCCAATAGATTTATAGCAGTCAAGGGGCTAGTGGGCTTGATGTGGTAGAGACTGATAATGACCTGTGAATTACAATATCATACTAGGTGTATACAATGTGTGTAATGGTGAAAGCAGTCATGCCTCAAAAGGCACACCCAAAAGGGGAGGAGAGAAAAATATGAAGATGTTTTATGATTACATACACCAGATAGGTGCAGTGAAATGTGTTGTTTTACAAGGTCAACCATAGTAGTACGGCTCCCTTGGAGCAAACTAGGGTTAAGTGCTTTTCCCATCTGAACAACCGACAGATTTTCACCTTTCTGGCTCGGGTATTCAAACCAGAAACCTTTTGGTTGCTGGCCCGATGCTCTTACCGCTAGGCTACCTGCTTCTACCTGAGAGGAGAAGAGAGGAGAGGAAGAAGAAAGGAGAAAGGAGAGAACAGGCTTGAAACCAGATTCTCTCTAAAACAACTAATCTGACTGAACACTTTGGCATTCCAGTTATTCAAAGACTGCAACGCTGCACAGAGGCTGTCATTGTGTTCTGAAATGTGGACTGATTAGAGGAAGATCTGGTTGCCATCGAAAGGGAATGCTTGTCATGCGCTCTCTGTCTGGGCAGTTGTTGTGTGGCCTTTATGTTGTTGTTGTTGTTGTAGTTTCACTAAAGCATGTATAACTAATCATATAAGGGGTTCCTTCATTTGGCCAGGCCATCATTGTAATTAATCATTTGTTCTTAATTGACTCGCCTGGATAAATAAAGGTAAAAATATATATATATTATGTTCGAATCCAAGTAGCAGTAACGATAGCCCAGTGTTAATTGCCATTTTGAGAAATGGAGCATTTTCATTTCCATTCTTCAGTTCATAATACAGCAAACCAGTCATTTTCGATAATCTCCACCAGCATCAACTCAGTCTGAGGCCCATCCTAGATCTACATCAGCCCTCCTACAAAGTTAAAATGACACACACTGGCACTTTAATTTATGCTAATATATATTGTTCGCGTTAATGTGCTCTTCGAGATTCTCTAAGGCAGGTCCCTTTTCTGGAGTAGTGTTGAATGAGGCCTCTGGCTGTGCTCCAGGAGGGCCAGAGTGAGAGTGAGGGTCTCTCAGCAGGCAGGGTGAAGGCCACAGCCCAGGGATGGCCTGTCTGTTTGTATTTGTATTTATTAAGGATCCCCATTAGTTCTTGCCAAGGCAGCAGCTACTCTTCCTGGGGTCCAGTAAAAATTAACTTCTTGAGAATACAGGGGGTGCTATTTTCCCATTAGCATAATTTGCTCTACAGATTAAACTGCCTCTTATTCAATTATTGCTCTTACTATATGCATATAAATAATACCATTGGAAAGAAAACAATCTCTAGTTTMTAAAACCGTTTCAATTTTGTCTCTGAGTGATACAGAAGTCATTTGACAGCACTTTCCATGACCAAGAAGAAAAAAGCAAGATGTGTATGCCAGCTTCAACGCTCTGCCTATATATGGTCGTGCCCCCTATGACCCGGAACACACCTCATTGGCCTTCCTCTGGGTGTCAAGAGGACGTCAGAGGAAAAATATCTTGTTTATCTGGGACTGACGTGAAATGAGAGCTAATTCTTTGGCGTGACCGACAACTTCCGGTTGTCTAAATCGTGCGACTTGTAGCTGCGATTGTCTTCTGTTGTGCGGCCATTATGGATGAAAACTATCTCCGTCTCGAAGTTTGTTTGATACATGTGACCAGATCATCGTAATGTATGTTTTTTCAATATAGTTTAATCAGATTATTTGAATTTTTTCGGGAGTTTTGTGGTGTTCCGTTGTCTGAATTTATTTACGTTTGAGAGATCCGTGCCACTCGAACCGGTACCTGTGCTAAATGGAGTGGCGAAAGAACAATTCTGACGGAACCAACGACTCATCTTGACAAAGGACACTTTGATCAAACATTCTGATGAAAGATCAGCCATAGTAAGACCCAATTACGATGTTATATCATAATCTGTGTTGCATGTGAACTGGCCGTGGGGCGCCTAGCCGAATCTGCCTGTATAGCTATGCTAATTTAGCGCTACATTTTTGTTTTCGTTATAAAACATTTCATAAATCTGAAATATTGTTGGATTCACCAGATGTTGGGCTTTCAATATCTGTAGCTGTGTATTTCTGAAATGTTTTAAGATGAGTAATTCGTTATATGACGTTGGTCTCATGTAATTGTTCTGGCTGGGTCAGCACTATTCTCAGATTGCAGCTGCAATGTAGAACTGTGATTTATACCTGAAAATGCACAATTTTTCAAAAAAAACTATGCTATACCAATAAATATGTTATCAAGACTGTCATCTTATGAAGTTGTTTTCTGTAGTCGGCATATATATTTTTATTTAGTCGAATTAGTGATAGCTAACGACGCAGGAAAAAGCTGTTTGGAGTAAAAAAAAAAAAAAAAAAAAAAAAAAATATCGTGTCCTTTGCTAACGTGGTTAGCTAATAGATTTACATATTGTGTCTTCCCTGTAAAACATTTTAAAAATCTGAAATGGTGGCTTTATTCACAAGACCTGTATCTTTCATCTGGTGTCTTAGACTTGTGATTTAATGATATTTAGATGCTACAAGTTACTTGTGACGCTATGCTAGCTATGCTACTCAGTGGGGTGGGGGGTGGGGGGTGCTACCGGATCAGGGTTGGTGACTCGTGAGAAGTTTTTAAGGCACTAATATAAATTATAATACAATTTTTAAACATTAAAATACATTTTACAACCAATTTCACAATACATGAAATGTGTGCCCTCCGGCCACTACTCAAACTACTGTTATTGGATAGAGTTTCACATAGGACCTAGTGTAGTGAGCGGAGGCCCTAAGCAAGAGGGTGAGTCAAGAAGTGAACAATAATTCAAAACAGTCCTCAACAAAAGGCCTTCAAATGATTTGACTTGTAGAACGTATCATACTGTATATCCACCACGGATTCTATTTGTAAAATGTGCAGGAGCATGGCTGGTGGTGACTATGCATCAGACCCCTACTTTTCATGCAGTGTGCACTACAGTATATGTATAATGTAAACATTCTCCACTACACTCCCCCGGCATATCTGTTTTAATGATGTTCAAATACAGAATGCTGATGCGAATAGTGACTACGGGTGACATTTTGACAACAAATGTGCTAAAATGCCCACTTCTTCATAGTACAGAGAGTGAGATTTACAGTATATGAAATAAAAACTTTTTTAAATAACTATAAATGACCCCTCCCCACCTAATATCCATCTCCCTTCATCATGATAGAATGGCTACAGGCTCTGCCTTTGGACAAGATTTAGTTGCTCTTGAAACTTGCTTCACACAGTATGTAAACTCAGCAAAAAAAGCCATACTGCTCGTGCTGTGCGTGATTTCCTGCAAGACAGGAATGTCAGTGTTCTGCCATGGCCAGCGAAGAGCCCAGATCTCAATCCCATTGAGCACGTCTGGGACCTGTTGGATCGGAGGGTGGGCTGGGGCCATTCCCCCCAGAAATGTCCGGGAACTTGCAGGTGCCTTGGTGAAAGAGTGGGGTAACATCTCACAGCAAGAACTGGCAAATCTGGTGTAGTCCATGAGGAGGAGATCACTGCAGTACTCAATGCAGCTGGTGGCCACACCAGATACAGACTCTTACTTTTGATTTTGACCCCACCTTTGTTCAGGGACACATTATTCCATTTCTGTTAGTCACATGTCTGTGGAACTTGTTCAGTTTATGTCTCAGTTGTTGAATCTTGTTATGTTCATAGAAATATTTACACATGTTAAGTTTGCTGAAAATAAATGCAGTTGACAGTGAGAGGACGTTTCTTTTTTGCTGAGTTTATATGTCCAACAGTCATCACTGTTGGCTACTTTTAATAGATCAATGATGCTCCTGAAATCTGGAATTTTTGTGCCCTCTAACCACGATACCATAAAACATTTACTTTACTACAGAATAATTTAATCACCCTATTGCAGGAGAACTTTCCTGCAATGCAGGACATTTCAAACTTTTAGCATATTTTAGGTTTAAAAAGGCTTATGAAGTTTGTAAATTTCACTTTGAAATTTAGACTAGATTTTTCATTGCGGAAAATGTATCAACCCCTAGACAAATGTCCATTAACTATAATCCTTTCGACTCTGTCAATCACCACATTCATATCGGCAGACTCAACACCCTTGGTTTCTCAAATGACTGCCTCGCCTAGTTCACCAACTACTTGTCATGACGCTGGCCTGGGGGTAGGTTTATGACAGTCATAAATACCTCCCCCCCCTTTTTTCCTCTCTCTACCCTACTGATGTGACTATTGAAAATCCCTTGGTTAACAGAGATTCTGGGAACATCAGAAGGTGGGGGGAAATTAACAATATTTTGGTAATCCAACCAGTTGAACATATGCGTTGGTACTTAATGAATATTATGTCAGTTCGGTTGTCATCTGAGACATTCTCATAAATGATAGGAAGACATAAACGGTACAGTGGAAAGTCTACACATTATAGTTATCAGATGCACATGGAATTGTTGTGCAATTTAAATGTTTGAATATGAAATTATTTGTGAGGGGATGAAATGTGATTTTAGCTTCTACAATGTGAGAATTGGGTTTTCATGAGTGAATTAGGCCTGACTCAGTGGCCCGCCCATGTGAAGAGACATTGGTTATAAACTATGAAACACGCCCTCCTCTCCCTTCCTATATAAAGCCTTGACGACAATATAACTTCCTGTTCAGGGTACATTAGGATGACGATCCGATGTCAGAAGGGTTCAGATAATAACTACAGAACGAAGCCAACCTCAGCGTGAGCTTTGGTTGCAAATGGTATGAACTTTGAACTCTTATTCGCTACAGAAGTGATACCTCCTAGCCGTTGAGTTAGCAACAGCAGCTGCAAACGTGGGCTAGGAAAGAACAGACAGAGTATCCCGTCTACCACACAACGACGTTACTACAACGTATCTAATTTACCACCAGAGACATTCTTCCGAGGATAGGAAGATCTGTGTTGGCCAACACGACCAGCATCTACGACCAACCTAACGAAGCGCAGCTCAGAGTAAATATTTATTGCATTTTCCTTTTCCAAATGGGCGGTAATTTAGAATGCATAAGATTCTGTATTTACGATAGAGTAGCTGCCTATGGCCCGATAGAGACATCACTTCTCCCTTTGTTCTTCAGTCTTCCCGCTCTTTCACTCAAACCCAGCCCCCTTTTCTTTGTGTAACCAGCTGTCATATCTGTTCCGTCCGCAAGGGACGTTTCCTTTATGACATAATTTGTAAACAAGGCATGATTCATTCTGTGTATATGTAATTCTGTGTGATTAGTTCGGTATTTAGTAAATAAATAATTAAACCCAATTTTGTCTTGCTGATTCAACTTGTTAGCCAGGGTTCGTGAAGATAACCAAGAATTTACAACTTTCAGATGAGACTGAAATAAGGTGACGATTAATTTTGACTGCTATTGATGTAAAATATTACTAGGTCTTTAAGAGTTTATTCGGAAGATAACTGCTCTATAAATATTATTTCGTGGTGCCCCGACTTTCTAGTTAATTACATTTACATGATTAGCTCAATCAGGTAATATTAATTTACAGAGAAATTATTTTATAGAATAGCAGGTCATATCACTTAATCTGGAATAGTTAACAACACGAGATACTTCTCTGATAGAGTTCAGTGTGTCAATTCGGAGGGCCTGTTGTCCGAACCTCTGGCAGTCTCTATGGGGGTGCCACAGGGTTAAATTCTCGAGCCGAATCTTTTCTCTGTATACATCAATGATGTCGCTCTTCCTGCTGGTGATTCTCTGATCCACCTCTATGCAGACAACACCATTCTGTATACTTCTGACCCTTCTTTGGACACTGTGTTAACTAACCTCCAGACGAGCTTCAGTGCCATACAACTTTCCTTCCGTGGCCTCCAACTGCTCTTAAATGCAAGTAAAACGAAATGCATGCTCTTCAACCGATCGCTGCCCACACCTGCCCGCCCGTCCAGCATCACTACTCTGGTCTGTTCTGACCTAGAATATGTGGACAACTACAAATACCTATGTGTCTGGTTAGACTGTAAACTCTCCTTCCTGACTCACATTAAGCATCTCCAATCCAAAATTAAATCTAGAACCGGCTTCCTATTTCGCAACAAAGCATCCTTCACTCATGCTGCCAAACTTATCCTCGTAAAATTGACCATCCTATTGATCCTCGATTTCAGCGACGTCATTTACAAAATAGCCTCCAACACTCTACTCAACAAATTGGATGCAGTCTATCACAGTGCCATCCGTTTTGTCACCAAAGCCCCATATACTACCCACCACTGCGACCTGTACGCTCTTTGTTGGCTGGCACGTCGTTATCTGAACTCGTCGCCAAACCACACTGGGCTCCAGGGTCATACTACAAGTGCTCTGCCTAGGTAAAGCCCTGCCTTTATCCAGCTCCTGTTCACCATAGCCATCACCCACCCTGAGCACCGCGCATCCAGCACTGGTATATTTCACTGGCACCCCAAAGCCAATCTCCTTTGGCGCCTTCCTTCCAGTTCTTTATTGCCTTACTTCCCTTATACTTACCTCATTTGCACACACGTATATAGACTTTTATACGTATTATTGACTGTATGTTTGTTTATTCCATGTGTAACTCGTGTTGTTTGTATGTGTAGAACGTGATTTTCTTTATCTTGGCCAGGTCACAGGTGTAAATGAGAACTTGTTCTCAACTAGCCTACCTGGTTAAATAGGTGGGAAAAAATATTTAAAAAATCCACATAATAATTAATATTTCATGTTGCTGCAGGATTCTGTTCCTGCTGCAGCAAACTGGCTCAATTTAAGATTGTACATCTGCATACAGTAATGTTATATATCGGGGAATTCATATGGGGTCTGCGGAGGTACTGCAGGGCTCCGCTTTTTAAAATTGTATACACAAATATTTTTTTTATCTTAATGTCTTTATGAAATCGCTATCAACAACAGAATTAACACATTTTAAAATGACATACCTACAGAAGAAAAGAGGAAGAATATCTTGTTCTCATGATGTCAATTTATTTCTCAACTCCTAATATGATGCAAATTACTCTCAATGGAGTGTCTGCCACAGGCTTTGAAAAAAGCACCTCTGGCTTCTGGCTTCTGTAAGCTTTCTTGACTTGGATACTACTTTTTGCTAACACATGGCAACCTTTGTTTAATAACTAAACAGCTGCTCTTAACCAAAATGTGTTTGATGGACCTTTTTAGCAATAGTGTAACGATTCTCGTCCTGGAAGATTGAGGAGGAGAGGATCGGACCAATACGCAGCGGTAAGTGTCCATAAATATGTATTTTTAATAAATCAAACTGAACACTGAACAAAATAACAAAGAGCCACGAACGAACAACGAAACAGTTCTGTATGGTGAAAACACAAAACACAAAACACAGAAAACAACCACCCACAACTAACAGTGGGAAAACAGGCTACCTAAGTATGGTTCTCAATCAGAGACAACGATAGACAGCTGCCTCTGATTGGGAACCATACCAGGCCAAAACATAGAAATACAAAACCTAGACATACAAACATAGAATGCCCACCCACATCACACCCTGACCAAACAAAAAATAGAAACATACAAAGCAATCTACGGTCAGGTCGTGACAGTACCCCCCCCAAGGTGCGGACTCCGGCCGCAAAACCTGAACCTATAGGGGAGGGTCTGGGTGGGCATTACTCCGCGGTGGCGGTTCCGGTGAGGGACGTGGACCCTGCTCCACTTCTGGCTCGGCCCACTTTAATAATGCCTGTGGAGCGGGAACCCTCACCGCCGACCTCGGACTAGAGGACGCCACTGGACTGATGGTCGAGTCTGTAGTGAGTGGCAGCTCCGGACTGACGGGCAGCTCTGGCAGCTCCGGACAGGAGGGGGGCTCTGGCAGCTCCGGACAGGAGGGCGGCTCTGGCAGCTCCGGACAGGAGGGTGGCTCTGGCAGCTCCGGACTGACGGGCGGCTCTGGCAGCTCCGGACTGACGGGCGGCTCTGGCAGCTCCGGACTGACGGGCGGCTCTGGCAGCTCCGGACTGGATGGAGAACCTGGAGGGAGGAGACGGAGAGACAACCTGGTGCGTGGGGCTGCCACAGGGCCCACCAGGCTGGAGAGACCTACAGGAGGCCTGGTGCGTGGAGGAGGCACCGGATGGACCGGGCTGTGGGGGAGCACTGGAGCTCTGGTGCACAGCCTTGGCACCACTCCTCCAGGCTGGATGACCACTTTAGCCCGGACCCTCCAGAGAGCAGGCGATGCCTGATCAGTACTACGCTGCTTCCGGTAAGCACGGGGAGTTGGCTCAGGTCTATCGCCTGACTCCGCCAATCTCCCCGTGTGCCCCCCCCCCCCAAAAAAAAATTGGGGGGCTGCCTCTCGTGCCTGTTGCGCTGCCGTGCTAACTCCTCATAGTGTTGGCTCTGCCTTAGCTGCCTCCAATTCCTCCTGCGTACGGCGATTCTCCCCAGCCTGTGCCCAGGGTCCCTTGCCTTCCAGTATCTCCTCCCATGTCCATTTCTCCAGATAGAGCTTCTCCTCCTTACCACGCTGCTTGGTCCTTTTTTGGTGGGTGGTTCTGTAACGATTCTTGTCCTGGGAAGATGAGGAGGAAGGATCGGACCAATACGCAGCGTGGTAAGTGTCCATAATATGTATTTTAATGAATCAACTGAACACTGAACAAAACAACAAAGAGCACGAACGAACAAATGAAACAGTTCTGTATGGTGAAAACACACAACACAGAAAACAACCACCCACAACTAACATTGGGAAAACAGGCTACCTAAGTATGGTTCTCAATCAGAGACAATGATACACAGCTGCCTCTGATTGGGAACCATACCAGGCCAAAACATAGAAATACAAAACCTAGACATACAAACATAGAATGAACACCCACATCACACCCTGACCAAACAAAAAATAGAAACATACAACGCAATCTACGGTCAGGGCGTGACAAATAGGCTATGTTAGAGTTTACACTTCCTCTTCCCATTATACTGTAGGGTGGTCAAAATAATGAAAACTATTTATCAAATCTATTCATTTTAAAATGTTGATTACTTCTCCTTGCCATTATTATTCACCTGATGATGAGACAAGACGTGAACAAAGTTTTTTTGCTAACGTACGATGGGGTCCCTGGGTCGCCGGTTTTCCTGGGAGGGGGTCCCTGGGCAAGAAAAAGTTGAAGACCCTTGATGTATATCATCAGCCTTGTAAAAAGTTAACTTGGGGTCAGAGAGGCTATTGTATGACTTGAGAAATGTCTTGGCATAGTGTCTTGGCA
>NC_036838.1:45423188-45428102 GCF_002910315.2 Salvelinus sp. IW2-2015
CCGTACTGTGAGACGCCTAAGACAGCGCTACAGGGAGACAGGACGTACAGCTGATCGTCCTCGCAGTGGCAGACCACGTGTAACAACATCTGCACAGGATCGGTACATCCGAACATCACACCTGCGGGATAGGATGGCAACAACAACTGCCCGAGTTACACCAGAAACGCACAATCCCTCCATCAGTGCTCAGACTGTCCGCAATAGGCTGAGAGAGGCTGGACTGAGGGCTTGTAGGCCTGTTGTAAGGCAGGTCCTCACCAGACATCACCGGCAACAACGTCGCCTATGAGCACAAACCCCGTCGCTGGACCAGACAGGACTGGCAAAACGTGCTCTTCACTGACGAGTCGTGGTTTTGTCTCACCAGGGGTGATGTTCGGATTCGCGTTTATCGTTAAAGGAATGAGCGTTACACCGAGGCCTGTACTCTGGAGCGGAATAGATTTGGAGGTGGAGGGTCCGTCATGGTCTGGGGCGGTGTGTCAGAGCATCATCGGACTGATCTTGTTGTCATTGCAGGCAATCTCAACGCTGTGCGTTACAGGGAAGACATCCTCCTCCCTCATGTGGTACCCTTCCTGCAGGCTCATCCTGACATGACCCTCCAGCATGACAATGCCACCAGCCATACTGCTCGTTCTGTGTGTGATTTCCTGCAAGACAGGAATGTCAGTGTTCTGCCATGGCCAGCGAAGAGCCCGGATCTCAATCCCATTGAGCATGTCTGGGACCTGTTGGATCGGAGGGTGAGGGCTAGGGTCATTCCCCCCAGAAATGTCCGGGAACATGCAGGTGCCTTGGTGAAAGAGTGGGGTAACATCTCACAGCAAGAACTGGCAAATCTGGTGCAGTCCATGAGGAGGAGATGCACTGTGGTACTTAGTGCAGTTGATGGCCACATCAAATAGTGACTGTTACTTTTGATTTTGACCACCCCTTTGTTCAGAGACACATTATTCCATTATTCACATGTCTGTGGAACATGTTCAGTTTATGTCTCAGTAGTTGAATCTTGAATCTTGTTATGTTCATACAAATATTTACACATGTTAAGTTTGCTGAAAATAAATAACGCAGTTGACAGTGAGAGGACGTTTCTTTTTTTGATGGGTTTACATCCAGACCAAAACACCACCAGCCACATCCACACCCCAACCCCAACCCCAACTAATCAACACCCCCCCAAGTTAAACATGCCCACACCCTATTTAGGCCACCTCAGATCAAACCTATGCCCCTCCTGCCCACCCCATGCACCCTACCATAGCAAAGAGGGCCTCAACATGGAAGTCACACCTACGCCCAGGCCGTGAGCAGGCAAACAGCCCCAAACCCCACTCTTACACTAGCACAAGCCAATGGCATGCACCAGATGCTCAGCAGGCTCTGCTCACACTTACTGGCCTGAGGCCAAACCACATGATCAACAACATTGGACACTTTATGGAACACGAAGCCTTCACTATGTCATCCTGGAATATCCAAGGCCTGAGGTCATCTGCCTTTGGCCTAAAGAGCAGAAACCTGGACTTCATCAAAGAAATCGGAAATACAGACATAGTCATCCTACAAGAAACATGGTATAGAGGAGACGGACCCACTGGTTGCCCTCTAGGATACTTAGAGCTGGTAGCCCCATTCACCAAACTTCCAGGTGTGAAACAGGGAAGGGACTCAGGGGGTATGCTTATTTGGTATAGAGCAGACCTAACTCACTCCATGAAATTAATCAAAACAGGAACATTTTACATTTGGCCAGAAATTCAAAAGGAAATGATCTTAACGGAGAAAAAGATCCTCCTGGGTGCTACCTATATCCCCCACTAGAATCCCCATACTTTAATGAAGACAGCTTCTCCATCCTGGAGGGGGAAATCAATAATTTCCAGTCCCAGGGACATGGACTAGTCTGTGACGACCTAAATGCCAGAACCGGACAAGAACCTGACACCCTCAGCACACAGGGGGACAAACACCTGCCTGGAGGTGACAGCATTCCCTCCCCTGTATGCCCCCTAGGCACAACTATGACAACATAACCAACAAAAACAGGTCACAACTCCTGTAGCTCTGTCGCACGCTGGAAAATGTACATAGTCAATGGTAGGCTTTGAGGGGATTCCTATGGTAGGTAGACCTATAGCTCATCTCTTGGCAATAGTATTGTAGACTACTATCACTGACCTCAACCCAGAGTCTCTCAGAGCGTTCAATCAGCCCACTGACACCCCTATCAGACCACAGCAAAATCACAGTCTACTTGAACAGAGCAATACTCAATAATGAGGCATCAAAGCCAAAGGAACTGAGTAATATTAAGAAATGTTATAGATGGAAGGAATGTAGTGTGGAAACAGACAACAACAAATTCAATCCCTTCTAGAGAACTTCCTGGACAAAACRTTCCACTGTAATAGTGAAGGTGTAAATTTGGCAGTAGGAAATATTAACAGTATATTTGACCTCAGCTTCTCTATCTAATCAAAAGGGTCTTAATTTTTTTTTAATAATCATCTTTATTTAACCAGGTAGGCTAGTTGAGAACAAGTTCTCATTTACAACTGCGACCTGGCCAAGATAAATGTAATGGTTTTCTTCCATTGGTGAAGGAGAGGACCAAAATGCAGCGCGGCTAGTGTTCAACATGTTTAATAAACAAAGAGACGATAACGTGAACACTACCAAATAACAAACGTGAAAACCGAGACAGTCCTATCTGGTGCAGAACACAAAGACAGAAGACAACCACCCACAAACCCCAACACAAAACAAGCCACCTAAATATGATTCCCAATCAGAGACAACACAAAACACCTGCCTCTGATTGAGAACCATATAGGCCAAACATAGAAACAGACAAACTAGACACACAACATAGAATGCCCACCCAGCTCACGTCCTGACCAACACTAAAACAAGTAAAACACACAAGAACTATGGTCAGAACGTGACAATAAAGCAAAGCAGTGCGACACAAACAACAAGAGTTGCACATGGAATAAACAAGCGTACAGTCAATAACACAATAGAATAAAAGAAAGTCTATATACAGTGTGTGCAAATGGCGTGAGGAGGTAAGGCAATAAATAAGCCATAGTAGCGAAGTAATTACAATTTGGCAGATTAACACTGGAGTGATAGATAAGCAGATGATGATGTGCAACAATGCTATACAAATTGATGTAAAGTGGTGTTGGGGGAAAACACACGACATTATTAAATCCATGTACACAAACAACAAGTGTGCGGTTAAAATAGGCAAAAAACACACACATTTCTTCCCACAGGGCCGCGGGGTGAGACAGGGATACAGCTTAAGCCACACCCTCTTCAACATATATATTAACGAATTGGCGAGGACACTAGAAAAGTCTGCAGCACCCAGCCTCACCCTACTAGAATGTGAAGTCAAATGTCTACTGTTTGTGGATGATCTGGTGCTTCTGTCACCAACCAAGGAGGGCCTACATCAACACCAAGATCTTCTGCACAGATTCTGCCAGACCTGGGCCCTGACAGTAAACCTCAGTAAGACCAAAATAATGGTGTTCCAAAAAGGGTCCAGTCGCCAGGACCACAAATACAAATTACATCTATACACCGTTGCCCTAGAGCACACAAAAAACGATACATACCTTGGCCTAAACATGGTAACTTTCAGGTAACAGGTAACTTTCACAAAGCTATGAACGATCTGAGACAAGGCAAGAAGGGCATTCTATGCCATAAAAAGGAACATAAAATTTGACATACCAATTAGGATCTGGCTAAAAATACTTCAATCAGTTATAGAACCCATTGCCCTTTATGGTTGTGAGGTCTGAGGTCCACTCACCAACCAAGAATTCACAAAATGAGACAAACACCAAATTGAGACTCTACATGCAGAATTCTGCAAAAATATCCTCTGTGTACAACGTAAAACACCAAATAATGCATGCGGAGCAGAATTAGGTCGATACCCGCAAATTATCAAAATCCAGAAAAGAGTCGTTAAATTCTTCAACCACCTAAAAGGAAGCGATTCCCAAACCTTCCATAACAAAGCCATCACCTACAGAGATATAAACCTGGAGAAGAGTCCCCTAAACAAGCTGGTCCTGGGGCTCTGTTCACAAACACAAACAGACCCCATAGAGCCCCAGGACAGCAACACAATTAGACCCAAACAAATCATTAGAAAACATAAAGATAATTACTTGACACATTGGAAAGAAGTAACGAAAAAACAGAGTAAACTAGAATGCTATTTGGCCCTAAACAGAGAGTACACAGTGGCAGAATACCTGACCACTTTGACTGACCCAAACTTAAGGAAAGCTTTGACTATGTACAGACTCAGTGAGCATAGCCTTGCTATTGAGAAAGGCCGCCGTAGGCAGACCTGGCTCTCAAGAGAAGACAGGCTATGTGCACACTGCCCACAAAATTAGGTGGAAACTGAGCTGCACTTCCAAACCTCCTGCCAAATGTATGACCATATAAGAGACACATATTTCCCTGAGATTACACAGATGCACAAAAACTTCTGGGTGAAATACCACAGTGTGCCATCACTGCAGCAAGATTTGTGACCTGTTGCCAGAAGAAAAGGGCAACCAGTGAAGAACAAACACCATTGTAAATACAACCCATATTTATGTTTATTATTTGTACTTTAACCATTTGCACGTTGTTACAACACTGTACATATACATAATATGACATTTGTAATGTCTTTATTATTTTGGAACTTCTGTGAGTGTAATGTTTACTGTTAATTTTTATTGTTTATTTCACTTTTATATAGTATCTACTTCACTTGTTTTGGCAATGTTAACATATGATTCCCATGCCAATAAAGCCCCTTGAATGTTGACACGGTTTCCACTGCACTCTAATTATCCCTATCATTGAGAGAAACAGAACTAG
>NC_036838.1:45428254-45442927 GCF_002910315.2 Salvelinus sp. IW2-2015
ACAGCATATAAGATGTGTCCATCACACACACACCAACACACACACACACACACACCACACACACACACACACACACACACACACCACACACACACACAAACACACACACACACACACACACACACACACACACACACACACAGACACACACACACACACACACACACACACACAATAGATGCATCTTAAAAAAGTCCATCAAACAATCAGCAAAGATCCATATGTGGGGGCTTGAGGGGGAACAATTTGCGCAAAAATAGCAAGCATTAATTAATTTTCTAATATATAGGAATAATACAGCTATGGCAGTATACAATCAAAATGCTGCCATCTGCTGACTATAAACAGATATACTGGTCTCCATAACCGTAGAATTAGAAAAATGGCTCCTGATAAACATTTCTGTTATATTTTCTGTCATAGAATTAATATGTGCCTGGTTGCCTTTAAAAACATTTAAGACAACATTGGCAACGTAACACACACACACACACACACACACACACACACACACAGACACACACACACACACACACACACACACACAATAGATGCATCTTAAAATGTCCATCAAACAATCAGCAAAGTATCCATTTACTGGGGGGCTTGAGGGGGGAACAATTTGCTGCAAAATAGCAAGCATTAATTAATTTTCTAATATATAGGAATAATACAGCTATGGCAGTATACAATCAAAATGCTGCCATCTGCTGACTATAATACAGATATACTGGGTCTCCATAACCGTAGATTAGAAAAATGGCTCCTGATAAACATTTCTGTTATATTTTCTGTCATAGAATTAATATGTGCCTGGTTGGCCTTTAAAAACATTTAAGACAACATTGCACGTAAGAAAGTGAAGGAGACCAACATGTGACAAGGGAATGATGTCATTGCATTTACACTATGAAGTTAGTTCAATAAGATCAGCTGCATTGTACCTCGCTGAGTTTGATGTAAAGCTGGGCCTGCCCATTCTCAGGGATGGCGAATGGCCCAGTGATGCAGACTTAACATGCCACCTCCTGGGTCTATGTGTGTGTGTCTGAAACCTATAAGGAAATTAGATGAACCATATGCCAACAGAGCAAGAGAAAGTCTTGGGATCATGCAAATGAGATGGAACACCAGGGTCCAGGGGACACCAGATCCCCTTGGGATATTCAGATACTGTAGATTGAGTGGGAAACATGTTTTCACTTTTCAGAGTGCTGCTGGGTAAACAATCCTATCTCAGATCAATAGAAACTCATTTTCCAGAGCAGAGAAGGAGCTGATGCAGCGTAACTAATTAATTTCAGAAAGGGAACCAATCCCATTTGCAAGTAATATTCTCCCTCACTGGCACTTTTATTTACTGGGGGGGAAAAAAATATGTGTCACTTGAAGCAATGTTTTGAGCATGAGAACCTCATTAGAAACTGATACTTCCCTGCATCTGCCGTTGCAACCTGGTCTCATAGACTAGACCTAACATAGTAAGTGTAAATCCAGGAGACTAAGTTAGTATGATATGTTATGTTTGGCATGGTTACAGTACATAAGACAGATGGTTACTTAAGGCAAAAACAAAAGTTGGGTGGTTGGTCGGGGGTGGATGGGTAGGCATATAACGTGAATGTCTATCAACCCAAAGGTTGCGAGTATGAATCTTATCATGGACAACTTTAGAATTTTAGCTAATTAGCAACTTTTCAACTACTAACTACTTTGTAGCTACTTTGCAACTACTTAGAATGTTAGCTAAACTTTCCCCTAACTCTAATCTTAACTATTTTAGCTAACCTTTCCCCTAACTCTAATATTAACACTTTTAGCTAACCCTTCCCCTAACCCTAACTTTAAGGACTAGTGGTCCCGCTAGCGGTACAACTTCCGGTGAAACTGGAGGGCGCGCAATTCAAATAAATAATCATAAATAATATGCATTTTAAACATTTATGTACATATAAGTGTCTTATATCGTCTGAAACCTTAAATTCTTGTTAATCTAACTGCACTGTCCGATTTACAGTAGCTATTACAGCAAAAACATGCCATGCGATTGTTTGAGGACAGCGCCCCACATCAAAATATTTTTCCACCGGCATAGGTTTCGTACATTCACAAATAATGATTCAATATTCACTTACTTTTTGAAAATCTTCCTCTGATTTGTCATCCAAAGTGTCCCAGCTATAACTTGTAATGTCGTTTTGTTAGATAAAATCCTTCTTTATATCCCAAAAAGTCAGTTTAATTTAGATTTGAGTAATCCACTCATTCAACATGCAGAGAAAGGATTCTGAAAATCTACCCCTAAACTTTGTTTCAACAAGTCAAAATACCTTTCTATTTACTCCTCAGATACCCTAAAATGTAATCAAACTATAATGTTCCTTATGGAAAGAAGTATGTTCAATAGGAAACCGATTTTAGCAGGTGCGTTCTGCCTTCATCGCAGGCGCATACACGAATTTCCAAGACTGTGTCCCTGTACTAAAACTCATATTTCTTATTCGTTTTGGAAGTTACAAGACTGAAACCTTGAACATAGACTGCTGACACCCATGGAAGCCATAGGAATTGCATTCTGAGAGCTAGAATTCAGTATGCCCCCAAACTGGTTGGTTTTTCTTTGGATTTTCTCCTACCATATCTATTGTGTTATATTCTCCTACATTATTTTAACATTTCTACAAACTTCAAAGTGTTTTCTTTCCAACGGCACCAATTATATCCATATCCTGGCTTCAGAGCCTGAGCTACAGACAATTTACTTTGGGCACGTCATTCAGACAGGAAGTGGAGAAAAAAGGGGCTTAGCCCTAACATCATTCCTCCCAATTAAGTTTTTAATGTGAGAATTGCCAGAACAATAGGAGATACCTAAAATATTTCCAGGCCATGCTGGCATGGAATCGCCCGGTTCGGGAACTTCCTTAAGTCTTCCATCTTACATGTAAAGTTAAGATGGCCAACCTGGTCTCAGAGGATTTTATATTATTCTGTACGTAAATCCGAACATTCCATTTAGTATGATATGTTACGCTTCATATGGTATGTGTTAATTTATGGATGTCCATCACACATTTCATATGATGTGTTCTGAATCACAATTCGTATTATATGTTACGAATTTGCAGTGGCAGCAGTGGAGGCTGCTGAGGGGAGAACGGCTCATAATAATGTCTGGAACAGAGCCATTGGAATGGCATCAAACCATGTGTTTGATGTATTGGATGCCATTCCACCTGTTTCGCCCCAGCTATTACCACGAGCCCGTTCTCCCCAATTAAGGTGCCACCAACCTCCTGTCGTGGGGGGTCTCGGATGGTTGAGGGGCAGCTCTCGGGGAACTGTGGGGGGGATCTTGGATGGTTGGGGGCCTGGCGGTTGGGAGCTTGGGCCGGTGGCTGATAGGTCGCTGGTTTGGGTCATGTTTTGACTTGGTGGGAGGTCTGTCGATGTGCCCTTGGGCGAGGCGTTTGACCCTGGTTGATGCTGCGGGTTGCTCTGGATGGGAGACGATTAGATGACTGAATGTAATGTAAATGTGTGGCTTCACTGCAGCTAGATTGTCTGTTTTAATGTTACATTTAAAAAAGATAATAAAAAAACATTTGAGGCCAACTTTTTTTTGTTCAAGTAACACTTTGACTGAAAAATTGAAAAATTCTACCGTCTTCAATAAAGACTTAAAGGTTGAGACCGAGTCTGCGTCTCTCACATGGGTAGGCAGACCATTCCATAAAAATGGAGCTCTATAGGAGAAAGCCCTGCCTACAGCTGTTTGCTTAGAAATTCTAGGGACAATAACGAGGCCTGCGTCTTGTGACCGTAGCGTACGTGTAGGTATGTACGGCAGGACCAAATCGGAAAGATAGGTAGGAGCAAGCCCATGTAATGCTTTGTAGGTTAGCAGTAGAACCTTGAAATCAGCCCTTGCCTTAACAGGAAGCCAGTGTAGAGAGGCTAGCACCGGAGTAATATGATCAAATGTTTTGGTTCTAGTCAGGATTCTAGCAGCCGAGTTTAGCACTAACTGAAGTTTATTTAGTGCTTTATCCGGGTAGCCGGAAAGTAGAGCATTGCAGTAGTCTTGACAAAAGCATGGATACATTTTTCTACATCATTTTAGGACATAAAGTTTCTGATTTTTGCAATGTTACGTAGATAGAAAAAAGCTGTCCTTGAAACAGTCTTGATATGTTCGTCAAAAGAGAGATCAGGGTCCAGAGTAACGCCGAGGTCCTTCACAGTTTTATTTGAGACGACTGTACAACCATCAAGATTAATTGTCAGATTTAACAGAAGATCTCTTTGTTTCTTGGGACCTAGAACAAGCATCTCTGTTTTGTCCGAGTCTAAAAGTAGAACATTTGCAGCCATCCACTTCCTTATGTCTGAAACACAGGCTTCCAGCGAGGGCAATTTTGGGGCTTCACCATGTTTCATCGAAATGTACAGCTGTGTGTCATCCGCATAGCAGTGAAAGTTAACATTATGTTTCCGAATTACATCACCAAGAGGTAAAATATATAGTGAAAACAATAGTGGTCCCAAAACGGAACCTTGAGGAAATGTACAGTTGATTTGTCAGAGGACAATCCATCCACAGAGACAAACTGATATCTTTCCGACAAATAAGAACTAAACCAGGCCAGAACTTGTCCATGTAGACAAGTTTCCAATCTCTCCAAAAGAATGTGGTGATCGATGGTATCAAAAGCAGCACTAAGGTCTAGGAGCAAGAGGACAGATGCAGAACCTCGGTCTGACGCCATTAAAAGGTCATTTATCACCTTCACAAGTGCAGTCTCAGTGCTATGATGGGGTCTAAAACCAGACTGAAGCGTTTCGTATACATTGTTTGTCTTCAGGAAGGCAGTGAGTTGCTGCGCAACAGATTTTTCATTTTTTTTTGTTGAGGAATGGGAGATTCGATATAGGCCGATAGTTTTTTATATTTTCTGGGTCAAGGTTTGGCTTTTTCAAGAGAGGCTTTATTGTCACGCCCTGGCCGTAGAGAGGGTTTTAGTCTCTATTTTGGTTAGGCCAGGTTGTGATTAGGGTGGGCATTCTACGTGTTATATTTCTATGTTTTGGCCGGGTATGGTTCTTAATCAGGGACAGCTGTCTATCGTTGTCTCTGATTGGGAATCATACTTAGGCAGCCTTTTTTCCTTTGTATGGTGTGGGTAGTTGACTTTGTTAGTGGCACTATAGCCCTAGTAAGCTTCACGGTCGTTTCTTTGTTTATTGTTTTGTTGGCGACACATTCTTAAATAAAGGAAATGTACACTTACCACGCTGCACCTTGGTCCGGTCATTTCCACCCTGACGACGGCCGTGACATTTATTACTGCCACTTTTAGTGAGTTTGGTGCACATCCGGTGGATAGAGCACTGTTTATTATGTTCAACATAGGAGGGCCAAGCACAGGAAGCAGCTCTTTCAGTAGTTTAGTTGGAATAGGGTCCAGTATGCAGCTTGAAGGTTTAGAGGCCTTGATTATTTTCATCATTGTGTCAAGAGATATGGTACTTAAACACTTGAGTGTCTCCCTTGATCCTAGGTCCTGGCAGAGTTGTGCAGACTCAGGACAACTGAGCTTAGGAGGCGATGACGCAATCTCAATTGCACTCCACACTGCCCTTTCTCACCTGGACAAAAGGAACACCTATGTGAGAATGCTGTTCGTTGACTACAGCTCAGTGTTCAGCACCATAGTGCCCAGGAAGCTCATCACTAAGCTAAGGACTCTGGGACTAAACACCTCCCTCTGCAACTGGATCCTGGACTTCCTGACGGGCCGCCCCCAGGTGGTAAGAGTAGGCAACCACACGTCTGCCACACTGATCCTTAACACTGGGGCCCCTTGGGGGTGTGTACTTAGTCCCCTCCTGTTTTCCCTGTTCACCCACGACTGCGTGGCCAAACACGACTCCAACACCATCATTAAGTTTGCTGACGACACAACAGTGGTAGGCCTGATCACCGACAATGATGAGACGGCCTATAGGGAGGAGGTCGGAGAACTGGCAGTGTGGTGTCAGGACAACAACCTCTCCCTCATTGTGAGCAAGACAAAGGAGCTGATTGCAGACTACAGGAATGGCGGGCCGAATAGTTCCACATTAACATTGACGGGGCTGTAGTGGAGCAGGTCAGGTCGAGAGTTTCAAGTTCCTTGGTGTCCACATCACCAACGAACTATCATGGTCCAAACATATCAAGACAGTCGTGAAAAGGCACAACAAAATCTTTTCCCCCTCAGGAGACTGAAAAGATTTGGCATGGGTCCCCAGATCCTCAAAAGGTTCTACAGCTGCACCATCGAGAGCATCCTGAGCTGTTGCATCACCGCCTGGTATGGCAACTGCTCGGCATCTGACCGCAAGGCGCTACAGAGGGTAGTGCGAACGGCCCAGTTCATCACTGGGGCCAAGCTTCCTGCCATCCAGGACCTATACTGTATGATAGGCGGTGTCAGAGGAAAGCCCATAAAATTGTCAGAGACTCCAGTCACCCAAGCTATCAACTGTTTTCTCTGCTACCGATCGGCAAGCGGTACCGGAGCACCAAATCTAGGCCCAAAAGGCTCCTCAACAGCTTCTACCCCCAAGCCATAAGATTGCTGAACAATTAATAAAATCGCCACCGGACAATTTACATTGACCTCCCCCCCTCCATTTTGTACACTGCTGCTACTCACTGTTTATTATCTATGCATAGTCACTTCACCCCCACCTACATGTACAAATTACCTCAACTAACCTGTACCCCCGCACACTGACTCGGTACAGGTATCCTGTACATATCCTTGTTGTTGTTGTTGTTATTGTGTTACTTTTTATAATGACTTTTTTTTTTATCTACTTGGTAAATATTTTCTTAACTCTTTTTGAACTTTAGAATTTCACGGTAAAGTCTACATTTGTTGTATTCGGCGCATGTGACAAATAAAGTTTGATTTGATTGGTCATCCAAGATGGCGTAGCAGTCAAACGTCTTTGTCCTTCACCTTGTCGTGTCCCATGTATATATATTTTTATATCTTTTTCTTCGCATATCTTTTAAAAATATTTTTCTAAACCTCAACTTCAAAATACTCTCCTGCAACCCGCCTCACCCAATGTGGTGTGGATCTGCTTTTTTCGAAATAATTATTCTTTATCTCTGAACTGGAATCCCCCAACAGAAGCTAGCCAGCTAACTAGCTACTAGCTAGTAGGCAGCTAACCACTGCTAGCGGTCATCAGCTACCTTTAGCTCGGAAAGCTCTCGTCAGTTTGTACAAAGCAATTCAAACCAGAGCATACCGGACCTATTTTCTCTCCATATCCCCAGATTCCGAATCGCAAGCTCTGAACCTTCTCACCTAGCTAGCTGCAATCCGAGTGACTACTCCTGGCTAATGTCTCTGTCCCGAAGCAAGCACCAATTAGCCTGGAACTAGCCCATGCTAGGCACATCCCCCGGCTAGCTGAAGAGGTCCATCAGCCACTCCTGGGCTATAATACCTATTTTGGCCTGGACCCCTTTTACTGCCGGTAYGGGGTACGGAACCCCGCCGATCCTTCACGACTGGACTACCGATGTAATCTGCTTGAGGGGGTTACCCAAATGGCTCCTACGTCGCGACGTCCCCGGAATGCCCATCTGCTAGCCTGCTAGCCACGGCCCGCTAGCTGTGTAGAGCATATCGGACTGTTAGCTAATAGGTCCATCGGCCATATTCTCGGGCCACTATTCCTATTTTGCTAATCGGCCTGGGCCCCTATTACTACACGAAGCACTGATTATTCATCACGACGTAATCTGCCCGAGGGTTTTTTTCCCCAACAGGCCCCTCCGTCGCGACGTCCCCTGAATGCCCATCTGCTAGCCTGCTAGTTGCGGCTCGCTAGCTGTCTAGAGCATATTGGACTGTTAGCTGAATAGATCCATTTGCCAATTGGACTGGACCCCTCTGCTACACGGAACCCTACTAATCCTTCACGACTGGTCTATCGACGGAACCGCACGAGGAGGCTAAAACAGACTTTCCTCCGTCGCAATGTCCCTCTAAGGCCCTTATGCTAGCTTGCTAGCCCCGGCCTGCTAGCTGTCTGAATTGCCGTGTCTCCAGCCAGCCCAACCACTCACTGGACCCCTATGATCACTCGGCCTCTTATCTAAGCATAGTCACTTCAACCCCACCTACATGTACAAATATGCCTTGTCCATTACTGTTCTAGCCCTGCTCAATATTCCTTAACCAACCAATTAGTTCCACCTCCCACATATGTGATGACATCACCTGGTTTAAATGTTTCTAGAGACAATATCTCTCTCATCATCACTCAATGCCTAGGTTTACCTCCAATGTACTCAGATCCTGCCATACCTTTGTCTGTACATTATGCCTTGAATATTTTCTATCGCACCCAGAAACCTGCTCGTTTTACTCTCTGTTCCGAACGTACTAGACGACCAGTTCTTGTAGCCTTTAGCCGTACCCTTATCCTACTCCTACTCTGTTCCTCTGGTGATGTAGAGGTTAATCTAGGACCTGCAGTGCCTAGCTCCACTCCTATTCTCCAGGTGCTCTCATTTGTTGACTTCTTTAACTTCTTGACGCTACGGATCCCGTTACCGGGATGATTTATCAACAACAACCGCTAAACTGCAGAGCGACAAATTTAAAAAAAATACTAAAAATATTTAGAATCATGAAATCACAAGTGAAATATACCAAAACACAGTTTAGCTTGTTGTTAATCCACCTATCGTGTCAGATTTTGAAAATATGCTTTACAGCAAAAGCAATCCAAGCGTTTGTGAGTTTATCAATCACTAGACAAAACACTAAGAACAGCTAGCCTTAAATTAGCTTGGTCACGAAAGTCAGAAAAGCAATAAAATTAATCGCTTACCTTTGATAATCTTTGGATGTTTGTACTCACGAGACTCCCAGTTACACAATAAATGTTTTGTTCGATAAAGATTAGTTTTATAACCAAAAACCGCCATTTGGTTTGCGCGTTATGTTCAGAAAACCACAAGCTCGTTCCGGTCCCGAGGGCAGACGAAAATTCCAAAAAGTATCCGTAATGTTCGTAGAAACATGTCAAAGGTTTTTTATAATCAATCCTCAGGTTGTTTTTAACATACATAATCAATAATATTTCAACCGGACGGTAACCTATTCAATACTACAGAGAAAGAAAATGTTGAGCTACATCTGTCGCACGCAGGAACTAATCAAAGGACACCTGACGCATTTTGAAAAATCTCGCTCATTTAATTTAGGGGGTTTTCTCTGCTGTTAAACATAGTGGCGGGTCATTTTGAACTCTTAAGACAACACAAGCGTTAAAAAAGTAACACAATAAAATAACAATAATGAGGTTTTATACAGGGGATACCGGTACCGAGTCAATGTGCAGAGGTACAGGTTAGACGAGGTAATCCATTTTTATTTTATATATATATATTTTTTTACCTTTATTTAACCAGGAAGGCTAGTTGAGAACAAGTTCTCATTTACAACTTCGACCTGGCCAAGAATAAAGCAAAGCAGTTCGACACATACAACAACACAGAGTTACACGTGGAATAAACAAAAATACAGTCAATAATACAGTAGAAAACGTCTATATACAGTGTGTGCAAATAAAGTAAGATAAGGGAGGTAAGGCAATAAATAGGCCATGGTGGCGAAGTAATTACAATATAGCAATTAAACACTGGAGTGATAGATGTGCAAAAGATGAATGTGCAAGTAGAGATACTGGGGTGCAAAGGAGCAAGATAAATAAATAAATACAGTATGGGGATGAGGTAGTTGGATGGGCTATTTACAGATGGGCTATGTACAGGTGCAGTGATCTGTGAGCTGCTCTGACAGCTGGTGCTTAAATTTAGTGAGGGTTCAGCTTCAGTGATTTTTGCAGTTCGTTCCAGTCATTGGCAGCAGAGAACTGGAAGGAAAGGCGACCAAAGAAGGAATTGGCTTTGGGGGTGACCAGTGAGATATTCCTGCTGGAGCGCGTGCTACGGGTGGGTGCTGCTATGGTGACCAATGAGCTGAGATAAGGCGGGGCTTTACCTAGCAGAGACTTGTAGATGACCTGGAGCCAGTGGGTTTGACGACGAGTATGAAGCGAGGGCCAACCAACGAGAACATACAGGTCGCAATGGTGGGTAGTATATGGTGCTTTGGTGTCAAAACACATGGCACTGTGATAGACTGCATCCAATTTGTTGAGTAGAGTGTTGGAGGCTATTTTGTAAATGACATTGCCGAAGTCGAGGATCGGTAGGATAGTCAGTTTTACGAGGGTATGTTTGGCAGCATGAGTGAAGGATGCTTTGTTGCGAAATAGGAGGCCAATTGTAGATTTAATTTTGGATTGGAGATGCTTAATGTGAGTCTGGAAGGAGAGTTTACAGTCTAACCAGACACATAGGTTTTTGTAGTTGTCCACATATTCTAAGTCAGAATCATCCAGAGTAGTGGTGCTGGATGGGCGGGCAGGTGTTGGCAGCAATCGGTTGAAGAGCATGCGTAGAACCGGTGCGTAGAACCGGCCCACATGGTACTGGACAAATGACACGCTCCTCAGGACGAGTATAGGGAGCTGGCACAGGTGGCATCGAACGGCTAACACGCTCCTCAGGGGCGAATGCTGTGCATACTACGCCAAACCAATAGCTCTCTCGCTTCACTCCTCCAATTTATCCAACAACTCCTCGAAGGTCTCGAACTCTCCCCTCCGTTCACTCTCCTCCAATTTGTCCAATAACTCCTCGACGGTCTCTGACTCACACCTGAACTTCGCCGACCACCCCATGTGCCCCCTCCCAAAATTTTTTTGAGGCTGCTTCTTGGGCTTGCGTCATGGCCGCGAACCCTCGCTGTCCTTCCTTCACCGCTTGCGTCTGCTTCCATGAAAGGCTTTCGTCTCCTGCCATTATCTCCTCCCAAGTCCAGGATGTCTTTACCTCCTGGATATCCTCCCAGGCCCAGGATACCCTCTCCTCCTGTGCACGCTGCTTGGTCCGTGGAGTGGTGGGATCTTCTGTCACGGTCGTTTGTAGAATAAATGGACCAAGGCGCAGCGTGCGTAGAGTTCACATGTGTATTAAAGAAACTCACCAAAACAATACAGAACAAAAACTAAACGTGAAGTCAAATGCAGTGCACACTGGCAACTACACACAAACAAACATGATCCCACAAAAACCCAGTGGAAAAAGGCTGCCTAAATATGATCCCCAATCAGAGACAACGATAAACAGCTGCCTCTGATTGGGAACCATACCAGGCCAACATAGACAAATAATAACCTAGATAACCCACCCTAGTCAACCCGACCTAACCAACATAGAGAATAAAAGGATCCCTATGGTCAGGGCGTGACAGGTGTGGATGGCAAAATCAATATGCACGCGATTGGGCACACGGACGCTGGTCAGCATGTAAGCGTTTCACGGTAAGGTCTACGACGTGTTGTATTCAGCGCATGTGACAAATAACATTTGATTTGATTTTTTCTCTCCATAGAATTATGGTTCTAGTTGCGGGGAAAAGTTAACACTTAGCGCAAAATGGTTATCACTTCCTGCCCTTTATAACGGGTTCATGACGCCAGTGGAAACCGCTGCTGTTAGACTGAGACTTTAAAGGCCACGCTGACTTTGGAAACCAAGCAACGCTCATGAGGACTGGGAGACAGAATAGAGATCATCAGCAGAAGCTCATTTCAAAGTAAGGAGTCATTTATCATCCGTTGATCTAATTAAACAACCCACTGATGAACCAGAGACGAGACAACCCATTATCTGCCTCCATTATCCCACTGTCTCGTGATGAGAAATCACTCCTCCGGATCAGCCAGCCCCATCTCTCTCTCTCTCTCTCTCTCTCTCTCTCTCTCTCTCTCTCTCTCTCTCTCTCTCTCTCTCTCTCTCTCTCTCTCTCTCTCTCTCTCTCTCTCTCTCTCTCTCTCCTCTCTCTCTCTCTCTCTCTCTTCTCTCTCTCTTCTCTCTCTCTCTCGGAAAGATGGTTGGAGTAAACCGCTCTCCTCTTTTTGTTTTAGTTCAACCTTTCATTTCATACTTGTTGCTTCCCTGACGCGCCATGGCTGTGACATTCCCTCTCTTCTCCCTCTCAGTGTAACGGTTTTCTTCCAGGGGTGAAGGAGAGGACCAAAGTGCAGCGCGGCTAGTGTTAAACATGTTTAATAAAGAACAAGTGAAACACTACAAACAACAATACAAAATAACAAATGTGCAAAAACCGAGACAGACCTATCTGGTGCAGACAATCACAGAGACAGGAAACAAACACCCACAAAATCCCAACACAAAACAAGCCTCCTATATATGATTCTCAATCAGGGACAACGATTACCATCTGCCTCTGATTGAGAACCATATTAGGCTGGACATAGAAACAGACAAACTAGACACACAACATAGAATTCCCACCCAGCTCACGTCCTGACCAACACTAAACAAGCAAAACACATAATAACTCTGGTCAGGACGTTACACTCAGGGCTAAACTTTGATTCTGACAGGAGGCTGAATTTTCTCCTACTCTCCTCTTACCATAGAACATCCCTGCCAACTGTAATGGTAAAAATCTGAGGGATGGGACTGGAGAAATGTAATCACTCTCAAATTTATAGACAGAGCTATGGATGCAAGGACTGACCACCCATGGTATTTACACTTAAGACCATGCCTCAGGACAACCTGGCCGTCCCCAGTCCACCTGGTTGTGCTGCTGCTCCAGTTTCAAATGTTCTGCCTGCGGCTATGGAACCCTGACATGTTCACCGGACGTGCTACCTGTCCCAGACCTGCTGTTTTCAACTCTCTAGAGACAGCAAGAGCGGTAGAGATACTCTGAATGATCAGCTATGAAAGCCAACTGACATTTACTCCTGAGGTGCTGACCTGTTGCACCCTTTACAACCACTGTAATTATTATTATTTGACCCTGCTGGTCATCTATGAACATTTGAACATCTTGGCCATGTTCTGTTATAATCTCCACCCGGCACAGCCAGAAGAGGACTGGCCACCCCTCATAGCCTGGATCCTCTCTAGGCTTCTTCCTAGGTTCCGGCCTTTCTAGGGAGTTTTTCCTAGCCACCGTGCTTCTACACCTGCATTGTTTGCTGTTTGGGGTTTTAGGCTGGGTTTCTGTACAGCACTTTGTGACATAAGCTGATGTAAGAAGGGCTTTATAAATATATTTGATTGATGATATCACAATTATAGTTTAAACTGGGTTTTTAGGCTGTATAGAGTTTATTTACATTTACATTGTTTACCTTACGAACATTATAGTAAAACAAGCTTATATTTTGGGTTCTGATGGGATACGACAGTTAAACTAAGCTCATAAGCTCATAAACTCATAAGTTATATTCTTCAAAAATATGAATTCATAAGTCCAAAAATTGATGTAGCAATGGCTGATTGCCCCTTTAAGCTTTGGTAGCCATGTCTAATACTTTGCTTTTGTGAGAGGTTTAGCAGTACTAACAGATGACATGTACTATCTCTGACGATAGGTAGAGGTACTGCAATCTGGCTAAGAAAACTGAAAGTGCTTACTTGTTTTATCGCTTTGGTGCAATTTTCACAAGTATGTGGTCACTTTTCACAACTGTTAGCACAAAACTCAAACCAGATCATCAAAAGGGCAGTTGTTTCAAAACTCTAAACTCTAAGTACATTTTCACTCGACTAAGTACAACACACAAAATCATACAGTCACTTTTTCACCAAACTTAATCAGGTTTTCATCTAGAAATACATTCACATCGTAATATATGTTCATATAATGTTTAAGTTACATTGTGAAAGCTGTCTTCAATGAGCGCACCTTTAATCACACATGGGATAGAAATTATGGAAATGTGATGCTCAGTCAATTTTAATGGATAGTGCAAGTGTATTGCCTAATGAGAAAACAGTGTAATGTACTGTAATTTACAGTACTGTAGATTACTACATTCAAAGGGCAATTTTGAAATGTGTTTCTTAAATGTTTTGCTAATGGATTAACTGGTTGTTTAAATAACTAAATTGAGAGGATATCACTATGCTGTGTTTTGGTGATTAGACCAATGTACTCTTATTTCACAGTAAACATATTTTGGATCAATGGTTGTGTGGTGAAAGATATCTACAAACAAAATGCACAATGAAAGGTTTTCACTGTAAGACTGGCTGTTAGCAGTTTGGAGTTTTATACTAAGAGTTTTAAAAATGTTCCACAAACTTGTGGAAATAATAATAATACGTTTATAAAAAAGATAATTGGTTTGAATTGTTAAACTTTGATAAAATACTGCCTCTTGAATAAGATGGCTGTGATATTTACTGCTTGGAAGTGTATAATCTGGATACCATCCCACTTGAAACACTACTAATATCAGTATGCAGTTGGCACACACAACTGTTTGGGAAACTTGAGATCTTACTCAAATCCCTTGTCAGCAGAATTACCATATTACAGAAGGGAGTAATCTTCAAATATACACTCCTTTATAACGAAAGGACGGAAGGCTCGCATCAATGGGCTGCATATCCAATCCCTTAGATATACAGAATCACTGACTGAAGTACAGAGCTAACTATAGAGCTTTTGAAGCTTCTATGTCATCATAGAACACCCCCCC
>NC_036838.1:45443762-45484715 GCF_002910315.2 Salvelinus sp. IW2-2015
ACACACACACACACACACACACACACACACACACACACACACATGCACACATACGCACACTTCCTTCCATTGTATCCGATGATGACTTGCACTCCTTGAATCACACTGTTTGTTGAAGACCATTTCATCTGTTCTCGCTCTCTCTCTGTGGGGAAATGCAATGTTATTAGTAATAGTTTAAAATAACATAGTTTCCATATAACAATGTCTGATTGAGATCACCTGTAAGTTGATTGGGGTTCCTAACGTCATGATGGGAAATGCTTTGTTACTCTACTATTTCCCTGCGTGTTTCATGCCACTAGATGGCAATATAAGATCATGAATGGTTCAAATATGTTCTCAGCTTTTTTAAATCTGAAAGTTGATTTCTCCCTTAGCTCTGCTCTGAGTCTTTGCTATCTGCAAGGTCGTTATTTCCACATAAGCCAAGCAAATTAAGATACTAAGCTTAGCATAATGTCACTCAAAGTTTTTAATCAAAGTCACTTAAATCTTCAACATTAAGGCTTAGATAACTAATTCTCCTGTCCAGAAATTGAGACATTAAACCCTATTAATTGTAAAATATTGACAATAATGTTCATGCTGAGATATGGTAACTGTATAAATCTGACGATCAAATCCTTGTAGCTCTGCATCCACATGGTGGCAGTGTTATGGTATCTTGAGTTTATCATGTACAGTAACACTGTCTCACCAAAGACCTCTGTATCATATATGCATAATCCATCTTGGAAAAAGGGCAGGTTTGTGCAGTACTGAATAGTATGTTTTGACAGGTTAAATCAACATCTAATCAAATAGAAAGAATGTGCTACTATGTTATAGTTATACCTGTACTATATACAGACCTCTCTTGACTAATTTGGGATTTCTTGTGTTGTAGCTGAGATGCGTGTTATAGAGGGCTATGTCACATGACGCTGTGAAAGGATTCCTCCCATAGATAATCCATGTTCCCATTACGGCTGACACATACAGTACCACAAATAGGATTGTATTGCAAGGCATGTTTGTGCATATTTCACAGAAATACCTGGTTTTCCTTTATTGACCCATACAGTCGATGACAATCAGTGATGTCCCCCCGGGCAAGCAGCAGGGACTCTCCTCTCTTTCCCCCTGCCTGAGGAGTGTCTATAGCAGAGACACATCAATCTGTACAGCATTGCCATGAGAACCACTCAAAGACATTTAATTCCCACCAAGACAGGCCCTCCTGCTATTGATCTATGTGCAGGGACTGACTGGGGGGGGATTGACAGGAGGGTAGATGCAATCTCCTTTTACACATGTGATCTCTTGCTGCAGGCTGTGGCCATTGTCAGGATAGACCATTGACTTGCCATTATGCTGCATCCAGGTCCATGTATGAATGCCGTAAGCTGTAAGCCTGGCGAGCAAGGCTAGTTATTGATTGACTCCTGTCCCGTGATATAGAAGATAATGTCTGTGGATAGTAGCCATTGATAAACCACACCAGGCTGCAGTGCTGAGGATAGGTCAGTCACCTTAGCCCTGCACAGTGCTAACTGTGAGAACATTTGAGATGTCTATTGAGGTATTGCTATTGAGTCATAGTACACCTATCCTTCCATCCACATCTCTGCTTGACTGACTGACAGCTGGGGTGAGATTCTGAGAGATGATGTGGCACAACAGGAACCGTGTCTGGTGCCATGAGGTTTTACACAGCATATACAGAGGTTTTTACATGTGGAGGAGGGAAGTACCTGATATCAGGCCTGAGGTATGCAAGAGCAGGAAAATCTTCCTTGACACATTAAAGAGATTCTCCAGTACTTTTGTCCCCGAAAATGTTGTACTACAGTACGTAGTACGTCACATCGTTGCTCTCTCGCTCTGCTGTGTGTGCATCTTAGCTGTCACTCAAATGGCGAGAGGCTGAAGCTCATTGAGTAGAACTGGAATTGCTAGGGGCTGGCCCACGTACCGTAAAATCTAGGGAAAATGGTGTAACACAGCTTCCAGAAAAACTGTCGCTTTCAAACTAGGGATTTCATGTTATTACAGTTAAGACAGTAATTCTGCTCATAGACGATGCACGTATGAACTACACATTGACACATCCAGCCCAAAGCAGGAGGTTTAAAAAATACTTAGTAGTCGCCAACATTCCCAAGCATGTGTTTTAAATATAGAGCTTGTCTTTTCAGTTGTTTTGTAAAAACTAAAAGCATTTTTCATACAAACCATACATGGTAATATGGTGGGATTTCCCCCAAAGTTCCCAATGCCTTATTTGGGTATAAACAGGAGTCTGTGAGGTGATTTGATTGGCTGAGTGCAGTTCTGTGTTTGCCCAACACTTACTATTGGGTGGAAATCTATCTTCATCACTAGCAATTATGCCTAATTAAGTAATTTACATGTTTACATGTTGTGTACACACGGCCAATTCATTACTGAAGCGCTGTAACGAACCAGAGCCAAACATGATATTACATTCAACAGACGGCTACTGGAGTGGACTTAGAACTGAGGTCTTCACAAGCCCAAACAGTAAAATGGTTGAACGTTGTAGGCTAAATCAAGGATATGCTCTGTTGTCCTTTATTTAGAATGATACAAAGAGCAACAAAAGGTTGCCTATTTGTGTGAGAGCCTTGTTGGAATGATTTATCAGTATGTACGGAATGTAGCAGCAGTGTTTTTTGATTTATTCACAGAAATTTTGTGAGGAGGCATTGTATTCGGGGCTCTCACCCCCTCTTCTTGAGGAGTTAGGGCATGACAAATGCAACTGTCATCTCCCAATGTGAGGCAATGAAAGAAAAAAGTGACTAAGTTAAATACTGCAGGAGAGGGAAGTCACACAGGCTAGTTGTGATGAATAGATACTGTGTCTCCTTTGTGATAAACAATTTGTGTAAGTCACTCCCACTCAGGAGACGGTGACTGTGTATTTGTGCTCCTATTACACCGGTCATCCTCTCTCCTCTGGACGGTCATAATCTGTTGGGTTTATTCCTGGTTTGGATCACTGTTATTCATACTCACATGGACACTTGTTCGTTTCTTCTAAATACTCAAGTATCAAAGATGAATACATAAACACCATGCAATGTCTATGAAATTCACGTCATTTACAATTTTTCCTCTGTATGCACCAAGCAAGCCAAAATAAAGGATCATACTACTTTCACGGTAGTGACTTCCATTATTAACATAATGTGCATATTCGATGAAGTCTACAGTACACTACACTGTCATCTCATTCTATGAGGTCTTGTTGCATGCTGATGTGAGTGTGGAGTGGGTGCTTCAGACCAGGCACTCTGGCCTCGACAGCTACAAGACTTTAATGATTACAAACCTCTCAACCAATCGATGGCTATCAGAACCTGGCCAGTGACAACTTTTTCCTCAGCCGCCCCGATCGCACAAAGACAACAACAATAAAAAGAATGGGAGTAGGGAATTAATCAGCAACTGTAGAAGTTAAATTCATCATGACAATCGATAGCAGCCATTATCCCATTGGCACGGATGCGGAGGAGCTATTGGGAGAGCTTTGGTTTGCCTGTGATATATCTATATTTAGGCAGGAGCGAGGCATGGGATCAATATGCTACAGGCAGCTCATTTTTCAGCCAGGCAGCAACCAGGGACCAGGAACAAGGGAAGGGGGATGACATGGACTGGGGCAAAATACTGACAAGCAGGTACAGAGGCCATGATGGAAAGGAGAGGTAAGAGGAGGACAGGAGGAGAGGATGGTCCATGTGTGATAGCCTACTACTCCTACAGTATCATAGAGAAGCTGGTTCTCTATGGTTCTCAGCAACTTGTCCACTGACTGTATTTTAATGTTGGGGTCAAGTGGTGCTAAATGATAATACTGCAGGTTTTGATCTCCTTACCTGTCTCTCACTTTTTCTCTCCCAAACTCTGCCCCCCCAAACACACACATGCAGTTGTATTGTCCAACAGTATGTAAACAACCAAAAAGCTACTGTATGAGAAATAGTCACATCACCCCTCTGTTCCTCTGTCCTGATGATATAATTGTTAGCAAAGTTAATGAACAGGAAGGATGTTTTAGCTGAAGTTAGAGCACAACTCGACCCCCTGTCTCATGAATAATCTGAGTGTGTGTCACAGAGCGGAGACGTGTCTTCCCCTCAACTCCCAATGAGTGGCTATTACAGAAGGTGCTCTCTCTAATCGCCTGTTCCGCAGAAGAAGAAGAAAGAGAGCAGGATGTTAATGACGCACGGTTACTCTGTCCAGAGGAGCGATCTCAAAACCAGAGAATAATAAAACTCATTTCAAACTGAGGGGAACAATGCACCAATAATCTGGCCTTTAAGGCCAACAGAACAACACAAAGTCAGCGGTGGGGAAACTATTTGAGCTTTTGAAAACTTTGGCAGCACTCTGAGCGGCCTTTCATCTCTCCACTTGGGTAGCTAAGGTGTTACCTGGGTAACCTTTTGACCCGAGGTGCACCCTCCCCGACGCTCGATAAGACGCCTCCACCATAGACGATGGCTTCACGTTATTACAATAAACTGTGCTTCTGCCCATGTATCTCCCCTCCCTGCCATAAGCCTCAGTCATTTGCCCTTTACTTTTTCAAAGGCAGCCTGCGGGGCAGAATTGCCCTGTGTTGAGTGGAAGCTGACAGTGAATAAGTTCCCCTCTCGTCTGATGCCTTTTATCTCTGAGATCATACTCGGAGCAGGTCAAGATCAATGCTGCTCCCTGCAAATCAGGGAAACACACTCAGGCTCTGCTAACTCACTCTGCACACTCATATATCTCTCCAACAGTTTCATTAAAAGTTTTAGGTTCGTGTCCATGTGCGTTTTCAGACACCTCAGGGTGGCAGTAGATGAAGTGTGTCAGCTCAGATCGCCACACCAGGAGATTATGGGGTTATGCCAACACTATAACACAACTGGATATAGGCTATGATATAGAGAGGTACAGTACGATGTGAGAGAAACATGACAAGACTGATTAGGTGACATTGGGTGGCTTTTGTTTCAGTGGCCTTGGCAAGTTACTTTAAAAACTATGTTGCATTGAAAGTCTATAGTCTCTACATTCAGCTTTTATTGTATCCCTTTTATCGTTCTATCTAATCTGGTCCTGGGGAACTTAATTTTCTGGGTCTGCTGAGGGGGAACAAACTGAACAAATTACAAGGATGTAGCCAAAGACAAGGACAATGTATGACAGGGTGATAAATTACTTTATATGAGGAATCAGACAGGATACTGCAAACATCTCTGAACTGCACAACCACAGAAATCAATATAGTCCATGGCTTAGAATTAATGCACCCCATATTGACTAAGCTCAGAAACAAAACCATAGTCCTGAGGGTCAGAAACAAAACCCTAGTCCTGAGGGTCAGAAACAAAACCCTAGTCCTGAGGGTCAGAAACAAAACACTAGTCCTGAGGGAGGAATTAAGTCTCATATTAAACTGTTTCATGGCTGCATTATAACATTAAATCAAAGCAAATTTTATTGGTCGCATACATATTTTAGCAATGTTATTGCAGGTGTAGTGAAATGCTTGTGTTCCTAGCTCCAACAGTGCAGTAATATCTAACAATACACAATAATACACACACATCTAAAAGTAAAATAATGGAATTAACAAATATCTAAATATTAGGACGAGCAATATACAGTATAAATATATATGTGATGGGATGTATAGACATTATAAACATTATGGACAGTATGTTGATAGAATATTTAGTATATCTGTAGAATACGTAGGATAGAATAGTATATATACAGCAGTAGTTGAAAAAGGATGGCCTTGACTAGAATACAGCATATACATATGAATAATAACTTTCCTCTGAAAACAACTGAAACTATTATTTATCAATATGAAATATTTAAATTAGAGAGTTTTCAGGCATCTGAAAAGGAAATTATGTCCTCCTCCTCACTCATTTCGGGGGAAGTTTTCCCAGGTCACACCAGTTGAGGCCGGCTGCTCTCAGTCATTTCTGCCTGGACGTCTCTCCAAATGTTTCTGGGTCACCCCCTCTGTTTATTTGGGTCCTGGGGGTTGCATTTCAGAGACTGGCGGGTGATGTTGCTGACTGATTTTTAGTAGGCCTAAAAGGGCAGTAAACTATCTGTTGAATCTACACTGAGGGTGCCAAACATTAAGAATAACTGCTCTTTCCATTACATAGACTGACCAGGTGAATCCTGGTGAAAGCTATGATCCCTTATTGATGTCACTTGTTAAATCCACTTCAATCAGTGTAGATGAAGGGGAGGAGACAGGTTAAATAATGATTTTTAAGCCTTAAGACAATTGAGACATGAATTGTGTATGTGTGCCATTCAGAAGGTGAATGGGCAAGACAAAATATTTACGTGCCATCCAGACAACTTGACACAACTGTGGGAAGCATTGGAGTCAACATGGGCCAGCATCCCTGTGGAACACTTTTTACACCTTGTGGCATCCATGCCACGACAAATTGAGGCTATTCTGAAGGCAAAATGGCTTCTGTCCTCCGTCCTATTACAGATCCGAGCAGTAGAGATAGAAGTCTATTCCTGCCACAGCTAGAGCTCTCGCCCAATGGGATCAGTCTGAGCGACACATCAACAAGATGGATGTTAGGCATGGAGCTTCAAACCGAGCGTGCTGGGCCCAGACATCATTGGGGCCAAGATGAGTAAAGGGTTGTAGCCCTTCTTCTGCCCCCACCTAATACGAGGTGCTGCCTGGGTGACAGGAGCCCATAAATAACCAAGCTAGCGTGCCAAAGGAACGCACTCACCTGAACACCGACATGGACACAGCACAGCAGAATGCTATGGCAGGAGAGTACAGGGCACAAGACCGCAAGAAATGCCCTACATCTTTGTAATGTCACAGGACAATGGAGTGTGTGTGCTGCTGTGGGGGAGTGAGCTAAGAGATTTTGTGTGATGCTGATGTCGTGTTGTGATGTGTGTGGGGTGTGTAGTGGTAGTAGTTCATGACTATGTAAGCGATGTGCTCGTGATGTGTGTGTTGTGTTCGTCGTGCTTGTCTCAGCTGATGGCTGTTAGCTGCTGTGTGTCACTAGTAGATGTCGTGTGACCATGGTCGTTTTAGTGTGATGTAAGTGTGTAGTGTCTCATGTTTGTGGTAGTTGTGATGCTGTTGTGTGATTGTCGCTCTCGGTGTTGTTCGTTGTTGTGTGTTTGTCGTGCCTACATTTATCCCATTTGGTGTTTGAGCGAATAATTAGGATAGAACATGTAAAAAACACACAATCTCTGAACACTATTTTTATAATCACCCATTGTGATTATTTTGTATACTAACCTTAACATACACTTATCGGTTGATCAATGAGCTACCTAGGACATTAGCTTGGTACGTGCCCACCCTTTGTCCGTGAACAGTTTTACCTGTTAAGGATATTGGGTGACCACATCCAGTGATGCGTTACATTGCCTACCTAATTTGCAATTTTAGTTTCCGAGCAAATACCAAACTTGAGCGTCAGCGGCTAGCATGAGGTCCTCGCGGGCAGACAACAGATTCTAACCGATGGTCATACATGCACCATTTAGGAATACGATTCTTAAGGCCTTTTACTAATTGCTACTTATACTGTGTATTAGCAGGTAGTTACTCAGTAACTTTCAATTGTGAATATGTAGTTACATAGCCTGTATTCCTTTGTAAGATTCCTATAAGCTACATGAGTAATGTGCTGTTTATGTGTATAGTTTCCCGTTCTGAATAGTTGCACTTTATTATCTTAATTTACCTAGAGTAGTTAAGACATTTCTTATTTACAATAAGCCTACCGGCAAACCCTACGCCTGGGACAATTGTGCGCCGCTATCAGACTCGCCAATCACGGCTGGGGTGATACCAGGCTGATATATACATGGTCTGTAGGACTATAGCCGGGATGCATGCTAGCGCGCATCGGGAGCCTTAATTTGCATGGTGCAGAAAATAAGCTCTAGAATTTAGCAATAGTTACTATCGGAAATGTGTGAGATCAATAGGTCCTTATCAAACTCTGCTTTACTCTTTCTGTTTTAACACACACATTTGTACACTGACATCTTTGCATAATATCAAGCACTGTTAAGACACTGCAGAATGACACATCGAACACTGCATAAAATACACACTTACATAGGTCATTGGTTGTATGAGGATTTTCAGCTAGCTAATGTTGTCCAATGCTCCTAATATTCCACTTCCAATAGGGATGCAGTTCATGTGAGCAAACTCTTGCTTCATCAGTGCTAAGACTATGTGACAGTTACGTATCAAGCAACATTATTGTCACTTGTTTAGCAATACATGCAAAATCGTTTTGGCTGTTAATTAGAAATACAGACAAATTGCTTGCTTGCAAGTTAGTTAATTAATACGTGCAAGCATAACTAAGAAGACAAGCAGTTGGTATTACATGATGAGGAAATAAGAATTACCACTAGCGAGCAGTGAATCTCTTTCTGTTTAGCTGTCGTTCAAAGTCTTCTATTGTAGCTTCACGTCGCCGTTCTGAGAATGAATTACTACTATGGCATGTTGACACTTCACTGCATCAACATTTGTTTCAAGACGCTGCCATCTGTGTAATGTCATTCGCATCGTCCTAGAGTAACTGCGATCACGAACAATCTCTTCTTCGTGGGTTTATCGGACGGCTGGCATCGCAACGATCATTGTGATTCCCGCTACCGTCGTCATGCGGAGTGTGGCTGCCGGAAACGGGAAACTACTGTAAATCCTATATGCAGACCTTTTCTTAAAATTAACAAAAATATATATGTATCTAATTATTTCTACTAGTGTATTCTTTATTCAACATACAGTATCCGCTTCTCCCTCTACTGGACCAGTGAGCTTGCTGAGGGGACGTACTCATCAATGCTAATCAAGAATCGATATTGGTAACCATCACAAACAAACATACCGCTATCTAACATGATGATATATACAACCACTATCAATTAACCCATCACAACCCCTATATACACAAATAATACAATCCTCATATACATTATTTTCGCTGCAGAAATCTAACTAAACTAACCACCAATCAAAAACAGCACCCCACTGACTGGATCTAGTCTTTCTTTTCCCGCACTGCCCACGTGCCAACACATCAAAAACACCAATAGCACAACCCCACTTGTTCACTCACTTGTTTACACCATAAGAGAACACAGACAAAGACACAAAACCTCTAAGCCTAATCAGAAGCAACATACGCTCTACTTACATCAACAGAAGACCGACACAAGTCAAATACAACAAAAAGCCGCCTCGTACCTAGCCCATGGCCACACCATACACAACCAACACATAAGAACATACCTTAAATGAAGATAATACTAATCTCTCCTCACGCCTTCTATGAATCTACTTCTTACCGATAACCCCCACCTCACAACCATCATAACATAGCACTCATCGATACCTTTAGCACGCACTAACAATCACGATGACCAACCACCCATTAGAAGAATTCCTAACACTCGATATTCACCGCATGGACACATACTCCAACATTCCTATATAGGCAACCCCAAACGCAAATCCACCATCCCCACTTATATCCAAGTCCTTGAGCAACATCTTACCCCTTTGCTCCACTTAAGGCATGAAATCGCCTTAAACACCACCCACACACACATCATATTACACCTTATATCCCTAAGAGGCCCAATAGCCCATTACATACATAACAACTGAACTAAACAAATCTCTCAATGCAGTATTATCTGTAACTTCTATGTAATCACAACGGGCAAGCAATATATCGCACCAACTAAAGTGTCGGAGACAACCCCACTTGTGAGCTCTATCATATTCGCCTTCTTAGTTTCTTGAATCTCATCTTGTGCATCGCTTCATGGAGTATTGAATCTCATGAGTGGCGCAGCAGGTTTATGTGAAGAGCTACCAATGTGTCATCGTTGCAAACAAAAACCTCAAGCTCGAACTTAGGGTCGGTTCTCATAATAGCGCGTTGAGTATGGCACAATATGTTGGTACACCTTTGCATCGTCAGGTTAGTGTGGTGTAATAGCACGGAAGTTACAGTACGTTTGATTACTTTTGTCATTAGTATTCAAGACTCAGAGGTATTACTTTCGCTATCCTTACTGACTTAGCGCATAAGTTTCAAATGTGTGAATAACGAGTTACTATTTAAAAATCTTTATTTGCTCGTGTGTGAACAATTACACATTGGCTAGTTGCAGATATGGCCACCTATCAACGTGTATAATGATTCATAGTTTCTTTATATTGAAACGTCAGGTGTACGATTAGACCTATGAAATCCATATGCATTTGAAATAGTGTCTATTGAGTCTACTATCACTTTATAACCCTTATGCTGTGGTGAGATTCATGAATAAGTCTTCCTGTTCAATTTCATATGTATTGAGTATTATGATTACACCCTTAAATTGGTGGTTGTAAATGAACTCATATCATTCACTTGCATATTGGCTAAGTAAGAATAATAAATATATGTTTCGCCCATGCAACTTATTAAAGCCCGTTTGGAAATATGATTATATATGACTTTGGATATGAGTCAGTCTCGTACTTTGAGAGCGCATTAAGCGAGATCACTGAATGGTGTCTTGTGTTATCGGTATGCGATGCACTGTGAGCTCAGTGGCATCTCGCATGCTATGCTGCTCTTCTCCTCTCTCTCTCTGACGTAGGCGATGACTGACTGGCATCTCTCGTTCGCTGCCTTTTTGCTCTCCGTGCTGCTCTTGGAGACTTAAGAGACAGAGACTCTCCCTCTTCATGATATAAATGAGACGCGATATCTTTCTCACTGAAGGCGACGATTTGACTCTTCTGAGCAGCACTATTTACCTTGTCTATCTCTGACTCGGAGCCGGATCTGTGGGATCATGCACAGATCGTGATTCCCGACCCTGTTCATTGATGACGACTGCCGACTTCTGAATCTCGGGACATCCTTTCTGCTCTGTGAGCGGAGATACTCCTCTCGAGATCTACTGCCAGTCTCGATACTCTTCTCTCGATCTATCTATCTCTCTCCTCTCCTCATCTCTAGACGATCTCTGCTGACGATCCTCCTCTGCTTCTCTCTCTCTCTCTCTCTCCTTCTCCTCCTTCTCTCTTTTCCGCTCTCGGCTCTCTCGCAGCGTGACGCTGTACCTCAGTGACGCATTCTGCAATCCTGACAGCTCTATTCTTCGGAGTCGAGCTTCGCGCTCTCGCGCTCTTCTCGACTGGACGTCGCGCTCTCTCGCCCTCGTGACATTCGCTCTCGATCAGCTAACGTCTCGAGTGCAGACTCTCTCTCTCGAGAGGAGAGCTTTCGAATTCGTGCGCGGACTTTTCTCTCTTCGCGCGCGCTCGGGCGCGCTCGCTCGACGGCCCTACGCTGCAGCGGCGGCGAGACGACTCCGACGACCTGCGCGACCGAGCCCAGACCGAGAGACCTGGAAACGGAGAGAGAGAGAGAGAGAGAGAGAGAGAGAGAGAGAGAGAGAGAGAGAGAGAGAGAGAGAGAGAGAGAGAGAGAGAAAGAAAGAAAAACATGAGGATTAGGCCACAGACAACACAATTAAACTATATTCACAAAATCGTTTTATTCTTCATTCTGTAGCTTACCCCTAATCTCATTAAACATGCCTTTCATGTCTCAAAGTAAGGTTATTAGAGACTCAATATTTTGAATGGTCAGCCTTCCCACTAGATAAAAACTGGTTGAAGCAAAGTTGTAATTTCAACCAAAAGATTATATGTGATCACATTGATTTAACGTGGGAAACTGATTGAATTTGCAAAAAGTAATCAACGTAGTATTTTTTTCACACAACTTTTAAATTAAATCCAATGACAGGTTGAAATGTTTTGTTGATTTCACATTGGATTCACATTAGTTGACAACTCAAGCAAACGGAAATCAAAACTAGACGTTGTGCCCAGTGGGTTGTCTCCGAATTTGGCAAATCTGCCCATACAAAATTACAAATCACTGCAATAGATTTAGCATGTAAACAGGCCCTTAGGATAGATGGATGTGGAGGAGCCAATGAGCAAGGCAGATGCTAAGGGACTGATAAGGATGGTGGTGCAAAAATGGCGGAAGCAGTGAAACAGAGACACTAAGGGCTGGCATGTATTCCAAGTACAGAGGAAAGTTGGGGAGGGGAGGACGGCAGGAAGAGACAGAAGAGAGGAGGACATCTTTACGAGGCTGGGTGGGACACAGCCAGTTGATTAAGACATTAAATGTGATAGGAAAGCATCCAACAGGAAGGTGTGATTACTGCCAGGAAACAGAGACAGTGGAGCATGTATTGATACAGTGTGGGCAGTGAGGGAAAGAGAAAGACTGAGATCCAGTCAGTGGAGGCTGCTGATGGGAGGACAGCTCAAAATAATGGCTGGAATGGAGTATAATTGAGTGAATGGAATGGTATTAAACACATGAAAACCATGTGTTTGATACCATTCCATTCACTCTATTACAGACATTATTATGAGTCATCGTCCCCTCAGCAGCCTCCACTGGATCCAGTATGAGGGAGAAGGGGATACATGTATTGAATTTAAAGAGCATACTGAGTAGAACATCATTAGATACAGTCATATATTTTTGTTATATTTTTTAAGAGAAACGGGTCTGGCATATAGGATTTACAGTAGTTTCTCCGTGTCTCAGGGCCACACTCCAGTACAGCAGGTGGCGGTAATGCACCATGACGTTGGATGCCAGCCGCCGATAAACCCACCGAAGAAGAGATTTCTCGTGATCCGCACGTTACTCATAGGACGTCATGCGGAAATACATTAAACAAAGATGGCAGCGTCCTTGATAAGCAAATGTTGACTGCAGTGAAGTGTCAAACATGCCCCATAGTAGTAATTCATTCTCAGAACGGCGACGTGAAAGCTGACAATAGAAGACTTTGAACAGCTAACATGGAAAAAAGAGAATTCACTGCTTCGCTAGTGGTAATGTCTTTAATTTCCTCCATCATGTAATACCACACTGCTCGTCTTCTTATGTTGCTTGCAATATTAATTAAGCTAACTTGCAAGCAAGCAATTTGTCTGTATTTCAACTAATTTAACAGCCAAAACGATTTTGCATTATTGCCTAAACAAGTGATCACGATAATGTTGCTTGCTAACGTTAACTGTCACTAGTCTTCAGCACCGCTGATAGCAAAGGTTTGGCTCACAATGAACTGTCACCCTCATTTGGAAGGTGAGGAATGGATTAGGAAGCATTGGCAACACCATTAGCTAGCTGAAAATTCTCAGCTACAACACCACATGACCTTTTCAAGTGTGTTATTTTATGCAATGTTGTGTGTCATTCTGCAAGTGTGCTTACAGTGCTTGCTATATTATGGCAAAGATTGTCAGTGGTTATCATGGGTGAGTTTGATAAGGAAAACAGAAAGGTAAACGCAGCATAGTTTGATAAGGACCTTTAATCTGTCTCACCCATTCCCATAGTCAACATTGCTAAACTTTTAGAGCCTTATTTCCTTTGCACCAATGCAAAGTTTAAGGGCTCCCGAGTGGCGCCGCGGCCTAGGCACTGCATCTCCGTGCTATAGATGTCCCTACAGACCATGGTTCATATCAGGCTGTATCACCACCAGCCGTGATTGGGAGTCTGATAGGGCGGCGCACAATTGTCCCAGCGTCGTTAGGGTTTGGCCGGGGTAGGTCGTCATTGTAAATAAGAATATGTTCTTAACTGACTTGCCTAGTTAAATATAGATTAAAAAGTGTGCACCTATTTCAGAAGGGAAAATGACTAACACATACAACAGCCACTTCACTCCATTAGCTACTATGGTATTACAAAGCAAATACTAGGCTATGTAACAACATATTGACACAATGTTGTATACTGAGTAATTACCGTGCTAATACACAGTTATAAGAGCAACTTAGTATAAAGTGCCTTAAGATCTTATTCCTAAATGTGTGCATTGTATGACCATCTGGGTTAGAATCTGGGTTGTCTGCAGACCGCAGGACTATGCTAGCCCGCTGAGCTAAAGTCTTGGTATTTGCTCGGGAAACTAATGCAAATTTCCAGGTCAGGCAATGTAACTCATCACTGGACTGTGGTCCACCAAATCACTTCCTTAACAGGTATAAATGTTGCACTGGACCAAAGGGTTTGGGCAGTACCCAAAGATAATGTCCTGGTGAGCCTATTGCTCAACCATAATTATTTGAGTTAGTACCAGCATCATGGAAAACATTCAGAATGGTCTCGTTCCTAATTATTTCCAAATGGGATAAAAGTAGGGAAAGACCGTAACGTATCCAACTGTTCAAGGACATGTTTGTTATGGTGATGGCTCAGTGTGGGAGCAAAAATAATGGCTCTTTGTTGAATTCCTTATCACTATGCTGTCAGAATATCTCTTAAGTCACTCACAGGTAGGTAGATGTAGGTGTGTGTGCGTGTATTTGGATTTTTGTATGAGTTGAGTTTCCCAGATGTTTGTCTCTGTGTGTCATCTCTCTCTGCTAGGCAGGGGACTATGCAGTGTTTCTGAGTTGCCTGAAGATGACTGTGTTTGTTCGCTACATGCTAGGCGGGGGGCTGTGCTGGGATGTGTGTGGACCTCACCCTCTTCCCCCTGGACACCATTAAGACCAGACTGCAGAGCCAGCAGGGCTTCACCAAGGCTGGGGGTTTCCGGGGCATCTATGCAGGGGTTCCATCTGCTGCCATCGGCTCTTTCCCCAATGGTGAGTCACTTATTATTAGTCTCTGTCACCACGAAGACCCCACAGAAAGACTACCTGTTGACACACCATAATAAAACCTACACATGGAGAGCATCTGATTAGCTAGTTTATTCATGTTTACTCAAAGAACCGCTTCAATAATTAAGTAAATACATGAAACAAATGTTTTATTATTGTTAGCCTTTTCCTTGTACGACCAGCCTATGTTTGCCCACAACTGTTGATTGATTAAATAATTTGAATAATAAAATGAGAGCAGCTCACAAACGTATTAATGAGATGGGAAAGGCTACACGGACACCTCTGGTGCCCAAATTGATGACGTACAGTACCAGTCAAAAGTTTGGACACAGCTACTCATTCAAGGTTTTTCTTTATTTTTTATTATTTTCTACATTGTAGAATAATAGTGAAGATATGAAAACTATGAAATAACACGTATGGAATCATGTAGTAACCAAAAAAGTTACACAAATCAACATTTAGCCACCCTTTGCCTTGATGACAGCTTTGCACACTCTTGGCATTCTCTCAACCAACTTCATGAGGAATACTTTTCCAACAGTCTTGAAGGAGTTCCCACATATGCTGAGCATTTGTTGGCTGCTTTTCCTTCACTCTGAAGTCCTACTTATCCCAAACCATCTCAGTTGGGTTGAGGTAGGGTGATTGTGGAGGCCAGGTCATCTGATGCAGCACTCCCATCACTCTCCTTCTTGGTCAAATAGCCCTTAGACAGCCTGGAGGTGTGTTTGGTCATTGTCCTGTTGAAAAACAAATGATAGTCCCACTAAGCGCAAAGCAGATGGGATGGCGTATCACTGCAGAATGCTGTGGTAGCCATGCTGGTTAAGTGTGCCTTGAATTCTAAATAAATCACTGACAGTGTCACCAGCAAAGCACCATCACACCTCCTCCATGCTTCACCGTGGGAACCACACATGCAGAGATAATCCGTTCACCTACTCTGCGTCTCACAAAGACACGGCGGTTGGAACCAAACATTTCCAATTTGGACTCCAGACCAAAGGACAAATTTCCACTGGTCTAATGTCCATTGCTCGTGTTTGGCCCAAGCAAGTCTCTTCTTCTTATTGGTGTCCTTTAGTAGTGGTTTCTTTGCAACAATTTGACCATGAAGGCCTGATTGACTCAGTCTCCTCTGAACAGTTGATGTTGAGATGTGTCTGTACTTGAACTCTGTGAAGCACTTATTTGGGTTGCAATTGCGGTTCTCATGAGAGCCAGATTCATCGTAGCCCTTGATGGTTTTTGCGACTGCACTTGAAACTTAGAAAGTTTTTGAAATGTTCCGTATTGACTGACCTTCATATCTTAAAGTAATGATGGAGTGTTGTTTCTCTTTGCTTATATGAGCTGTTATTGCCATAATATGGACTTGGTCTTTTACCAAATAGGGCTATCTTCTGTATACCACCCCTACCTTTTCACAACACAACTAATTTTCTCAAACGCATTAAGAAGGAAAGAATTTCCACAAATGAACTTTTATCAAGGCACACCTGTTAATTGAAATGCATTCCAGGTGACTACCTCATGAAGCTAGTTGAGAGAATGCCAAGAGTGTGCAAAGCTGTCATCAAGGCAAAGGGTGGCTACTTTTGAAGAAGTTCAAATTAAAAATATATATTTTGATTTGTTTAACACTTTTTTGGTTACTACATGATTCCATGTGTGATATTTCATAGTTTTGATGTCTTCACTATTATTCTATAATCTCGAAAATAGTAAAAAAACAACTTTAAAAAAAACTTGAATGTGTAGGTCTGTCCAAACTTTTGACTGATACTGTACGTCATCAATTTGGGCACCAGACGTGTCTGTATAGCCTCTCTCTCTCTGTCTCCCCACTCTATCTCTCTCTCTTTCTCTCTCGCCTTCCCCTCTCTCTCTCATGCTCACTTTCACGCTGGTACTGTACGTCATCAATTTGGGCACCAGGCGTGTCTGTATAGTCTCCCCACTCTTTCTCTCTTTCTCTCTCTCGCTCACGCTGACACGTACACTCACTCTCCCAATTCAATTCAAGGGCTTTATTGGCATGGGAAACATATGTTGGCATTGCCAAAGTAATTGAAGTAGATAATAAACAAAAGTGAAATAAACAATAAAAATGAACAGTAAACATTTCACTCACAGAAGTTCCAAAAATAATAAAGTCATTTCAAATGTCATATTATGTCTATACAGAGTTGTAATGGTGTGTCACTCTTTCTCTCCCTCCCCCCACTGTTTCTTTCTCTTTCTCCCTCCTTCCCCCACTCTCTGTCTCTCCCCCACTCTTTATCTCTCTCTCTACCCACCCTCTCTCTCTCCCCTACTCACTCTTCTTCTCCACTCCCTCCAACCCTTTCTCTCTCCACTCCTTCCAAGCCCTCACATTTTCTCACTCTACCCAGTGTTATTAATTGCTGTATGCAGGTTGACTAATGATCCCTAAACTGTGACGGTTCTGCTTGGTTTCAGCTGCTGCGTTCTTCGTCACTTATGAAAGCACCAAGTCCATCCTCGGAGCCCACGGAGCCCTCTCAGCCCCACACATGGCACCTGTCACTCACATGCTTGGTGCCTCCCTGGGAGAAGTAGTATGTCTCCCATCTTCTTTCTTTCTTTGCATGCATCACAGTCCAAATGCAGCATGCTTGTTTACTTAATTGCCTGAAAATTTCACAGACAAATATGCGCTGGGTTAGAATGTGGTTTTGGCTGTCGGCCTCGGGCCCAGCTGGGTCCTTGGGCGTCTTAGCATTTCGCCACCAGCTGGGTAAATAAGAGCTCATTATTGGCTATTGACTTAGCTGTTTTCCACGCGAGGCCCCAGACTCCCTCAATTTTGTCTGGGGATTTGGGCTTTAAAGCGGTGAGGAGCGGCACAATTTCCTCTGTTGATCCAGTCCTAATCGCTCACTGCCAAGGAATCCGTCCCTTTGGGGCTGGCTGTTCACGTTGGCATGAGAGGAGGGGTTTCTACTGTCTTCTCCAGCCACCATCTCCATCTCCACCACCTCCACTAGTACTGGTTCTTAGTATTCATGGTTTTTGGATAGATGTCATTTAAAGTTTTACATGTTGTTGAAATGCCTCTTCCAATTGTGTTGTGAAACATTGTAAGCATTTTCTGTTGTCTTTTTGTTCAGTCAGCGGTGAGGTCAGCGCTGCTTTTAACCCTTAACCCGCTACTGGGGATTTGAGCACATCAAAAGGGGAAGCCGTGGAGCAGAGCAGGGGTGGTGCCCCGCTGCATTCTGAGTACGCGTTACGTGATTCAAATGGAGTAATCTCCCGGCTTACTCATAAAGGCCTAACCCAGGGCAGCCCAGAAAGACACCGACAAGCAAAAAACATCTTCCAGATTACGCAACTGTTTCCAAATGTCGTTCTGTCTTCTACCCATGATGCATAGTTGGAGTTACACATGGAAATGACATGTTTTTTATTTGAATTACACTATATATACTTAAAATTAGTGGATTCGGCTATTTCAGCCGCACCCGTTGCTGACAGGTGTATAAAATCGAGCACACAGCCCTGCAATCTAATCTAATTTATGGGCTCCCTAGTGGCGTAGCGGTTTAAGGCACTGCATCTCAGTGCAAGAGGTGTCATTAGGCTGTATCACATCCGGCTGTGATTGGGAGTCCCATAGGGCGGCGCACAATTGACCCAGCGTCGTCCGGGGTAGGCATCATTGTAAATAAGAATTTGTTCTTAACTGACTTGCCTAGTTAAATAAAGGTTACATTTAAAAACATCTCCGTAGACAAACATTGGCAGTAGAATGGCCTTACTGAAGAGATCAGTGACTTTCAACGTGGCACCGTCATAGGATGCCACCTTCACAACAAGTCAGTTCGACAAATTTTTGCCCTGCTAGAATTGCCCCGGCAACTGTAAGTGTTGTTATTGTGAAGTGAAAATGTCTAGGAGCAACAATGGCTCAGCCACGAAGTGGTATGCTACACAGAACGAGAACGCCAAGTGCTACAAAAAATTGTCTGTCCTCGGTTGCAACTCTCACTACCGGGTTCCAAACTACCACTGGAAGCAATGTCAGCACAATAACTGTTCGTCGTCAGCTTCATGAAATGGGTTTCCGTGGCCGAGCAGCTGCACACAAGCCTAAGATCACCATGCGCAATGCCAAGTGTCGGTTGGAGTGGTGTAAAGCTCGCCTGTCCGCTCGCCGCCATTGGACTCTGGAGCAGTGGAAACGCGTTCTCTGGAGTGATGAATCATACTTCACCATCTGGCAGTCCAACGGACGAATCTGAGTTTGGCGGATGCCAGGAGAACACTACCTTTTCGAATGCATAGTGCCAGTTATAAAGTTTGGTGCAGGAGGAATAATGGTCTGGGGCTGTTTTTCATGGTTCGGGCTAGGTCCCTTAGTTCCATGAGGGTAAATCTTAACGCTACAGTATACAATAACTGTGCTTCCAAGTTTGTGGCAACAGTTTGAGGAAGGCCCTTTCCTGTTTCAGCATTACAATGCCCCCACCACAAAGTGAGGTCCATACAGAAATGGTTTGTCGAGGTCAATGTGGAAGATCTTGAATGGCCTGCACAGAGCCCCGACCTCAGCCCAATCTAACACCTTTGGGATTAATTGGAACGCCGACTGTGAGCCAGGCTTAATTGCCCAACATCAGTGCCCGACCTTACTAATGCTCTTGTGGCTGAATGGAAACAAGTCCCCGCAGCAATGTTCCAACATCTAGTGGGAAACCTTCCTAGAAACGTGGAGGCTGTTATAGCAGCAAAGGGGGGACCAACTCCATATTAATGCGTGTGATTTTGGAATGAGATGTTCGGTGTCCACATACTTTTGGTCTTGTAGCGTATCTCAGATCCCTATATAATCATTGTATCAATTACAAAATTCTAAGCAAAAAATTGAATTTGCCTTAGACTTAAAGTATCTTTTTCAAAGTACCCTTGTCTCTGCCCTAGATAGAGGTTGAGTTAGAACTGAGGAGGTAATCTTTGTGACCTGTGCAGTCATCATTAAGGAGATAATGAAATACACTGTATATCCCTGAGTTAAAGCCCTCAGCTTCAGCCTCTGTCTTAGAGTTCCTGTCTCCACCTCCAAGTTTCAGTTTAAAATGTTCAAGTCTGGTAGCAGCAGTTGTGATGTGTGTGTGTGTAGCATGAATGTATATGTGTGCATGTGTGTTAAGGTGCGGAGAATCAGAGCAGGTGGTCAGTCCAGTTTAAGTGTTCAGCAGTCTGATGGCTTGTAGATAGAAACTGTCTCTGAGCATGTTGGTATTAGACCTTATGCTCTGATACCGTCTGCCCAACAGTAAGGGAGAGAACAGCTTTGAGTAGATATCCTGGATGGGTGGGAGCATGGTCCCTTGCGGCCGTGGTCGGAGCAATACCCGTACCAGGCCTTGATGCAACCGGTCAGGACGCTCTCGATGGTGCAGCAGTAGTATTTCGAAAAGGGTTGGCCTGCCTAATTTCTTCAGCTGCCTTAGGAATTAGAGACGCTGTTGCGCCCTGTTAACAAGAGTGGTGGTGTTGGTCCATGACAAGTCCTCAGGGATGTGGACGCCTCTAGCAGGGCGACTCTCTACTGCAATCATCCAATCTGACAGGTCACCCTGTGCCTATGACAGAGGGTATATATGAATCTTTGTATATATAATTTATTTTAGATCTATGGCTGCCTCAAATTCCTATTTTTTTCTTTAACTTCTCTTCTTATACCCAACATGATGAGAAGTTGAGCTGCAGGAGAGGTTTGCCAGAGGCTTTGTCAGACACACACACACACACACACACACACACACACACTCTGACAGGTCATCAGGCCCCATCTTTGCTCATCTCCTGCACTTCTCTTAACTTGCTTTGTGTGAATACAGATCAGGCCCACCTTGTCACCACCAAATGAAAACATCAGAATCCCATTATGTCCCCCCCTTCTCCACATTACCTTAACCTTCCTTTACTTCTGTCTGTTGTCAGGCAGGCACAGAGCACAGATGCCAGTTAGATTCTTCCATTCTCTCTCTCTCTCTCTCACTGTCTCTACTTCGCTCTTTTGCTCTCTCTCTCTCTCTCTCTCTCTCTCTCTCTCTCTCTCTCTCTCTCTCTTTCTCTCCCTCCCTCTCTTGATGATTCTCTGTCAGCAGCTGGCTGCAGGTATGGCCTCACAAACGCCAGAATGAGGTGTGATTTGGTCCTAGTCAAAAGTCAGGGGACTCCATTTAGTTGTGTTATGCCACCTGTGTGCAGGTTGGAACATTCTGGACTAGAGGCACACAATCAGGATTCAAGTTTTGTCAGGGACAATCACGATTTACCACAGAAGATTTTTCTTTAGTTCACGTGTTTCATCATCATTGGGGAATCGTGGGTGACCTTGTTCTCCAAGGTTTGTTGCAGATGACAACTCTCTATTGTCTACTTTTTGCAACCTTTCTAACAGAAAGAGAAGAGGAAACAAATAAAGAAACAACCAAAGACAGAGAGGAGGTGGAGGAGGAGGAAGGAAAGAGAGAATAGGAGACAAGCCTCAGGTCCATTGTTTTAGTGACTGTCCCTCCCATAAGGAATGGTGAAACTGATGGTGTCTGTCAGGGGCTAGCAGGTTGTTATCCAACTATTATATCACATGTATCTTCATTCCCATTTGCCTGACACAGTCCCTGAAAGCTCATTTGTCAAGCGGAGGGAGCAGCTTTCTTGCATTTCTAAACCCTGTCTCCTGGAGGATGTACTGGGAAACACAGTGACATGACAAGGGGGGCGGGACGGGGTGGCAACTGGCAGCTACTTAACTTGGCACAGCCTGGAATAATCCATGCATGGGCTCCCTGAAGAGAAGAGATGGCAGTATGTGATTTATTGGGTGTGCATCATCCTCATCTCTCCCTCCTCACACCGCCTCAAATTGAGTTGTGCTCCAAATTGGATGTTTGATGAAAATGCACGGTGTCAGTGGGAGATTGGCTCAGCCATATCTAATATGACTATCCAGCCTGTGTCTGTTGGTCGTCAAGCGTAGAAAGTGCCCAGTGCCGTCTGTCATTGAAGTGTTTCTGCAGGACTGCTCCCAGGAGCCTCCTCATAGGTTAAAAAACAGATTAGCAGGATTTCAGAGGAAGAGACGTAGCTGATGTTTATGCAGTTATTACTACCCAGAGGAGATGTCTGAATGGATGTTCTGATACAATGCTGACTTCCTGTGGGAAATTCTGCTGTGCGGCTGAGGTGATCAGGGATGCCCCTGATCACGGAACGTTCTTTTGGTTGTCTTCCTGATTCTGAAATAACTTCAGTGGAGACAGATAGTGTGTGAGGATTGCCATTGATTGTCTTATGAAAGTTAGACTGAAATGTGTGTTTGGCTAAAGTGAGATTGTGGAAAAAGATAAGCTGCCCTCTATGAACTGCTGAACTACGTCTTTCACTGGTCAAATTGGTCACTTTGTTGGTCTGTGTTTACTGCAAGCTCCCCAGTGCTGCAAAATGTTTAGTTATTCCATCTGTTTGAGTTATTTCATCCCACATCACATTGAGCATGTCTCTCTCTGCTCACGCCTGAGGCTGCTCCATATGTGTGGATTCCACCCTGTTGCTTTAATGCCAGTTCTTTCTATGTTAGTGAGACAGAGGGTTCTTTTAAAAGTGGCATTGCCAAAAACTTTGAATGACAAATGAATCAGTTGTCTTATGTCTATTGTCTCTAAGCCCTCTGTTCTTCTACCTGTGGCTCTCTTTGTCTGTCGTCCAGACTGGCCACAGGAGCAGGATTGTAGGCAGGGGATTAACTAGCCATGAGCCGGTAGGAGGGAATGAGGGAGGGAGGGATGAAGGGAGGAAACGACTCAAGCCCTGGATTGATTTGCCTGCATGCTGATTGGTGCGGTGAGCCTTCGTTAATTTCCCCTGTTCCTTCCACAGCGTTTCCCCAGTGATTGAGTGTGGGCTCGTCGGTTGTTGTTTGGTGGCGTTGTGGAATTTGAAAGCTGTCGTCATTAGGATTTACAGCAGCAGCCAGGCAGGGAGGCAAGCCGGAGGAAACACAGGCTCAGATCACACGCTACCTCTAATTAACGCCACACACTCCAAATTGCTTGTAAATAAAGATGAATTGCGTAGGGAATGTTAAAGACGCTGGCAGTGGATTTATCATACATTTAGCCTACCAGGCCAGTCTGTGGGATATGGGGGGTGGGGAGGGGGGGGGACATGTCTGTCACGCCCACACCCCTCCCTCTAAATGTGAGATAACAACCCAGTCCCAGACAACCCAGTGGGGTACACCTAAATCTGCCTCCACCCTGCCCATCACTCATGGGTCTGATCTCAGATAGTGCTTTCACACACATGCTCCTAAAACCCTCCTCTGAAATGATCTGTTCAGGGGATGTACACTCACTCCCCATAGCAGTCCTCAATTACTCCCAAATAAACAATGTCCCTAATTTATTTGGTATAATCTCTGTCTCATTCCGCAGCCTGCCGTGAGCTGATGTGAAAGAGCGCCCTCCACCACTACCAGCCCACAATACAATTGTCAGCAATTACTTGTCATAGCCACTTTTCTGTCCACTTAGCAGCATCATTCTGATCCTTTGGCAAATTAGGTGGGGAAACATGATATACAATGTATGATAAATATTAACTCAGCCAAAGGAAGAGTAAATTAGATCTTAGAAATGGATCCTGTCAGGTTGTATAGCGGACAGACGGCAGCTAGTGCTCTGTCTCACCACTGGGGGGTACTCTTGCACCATGCTTTGGAGGGAGAAAACGGTCCTTTGAATACTGTAGAGAAAGGCTACGCTCACAATTAGACACCTTTGCTATGTGGGTTCTGGAGCAAGGGTTTGTTGGTTTGTTTCTTGTTTGACAGAACATTTCAAAGTCAGAAGCCATGTCATTCTAACCTCAGATGAATTGGAAACAGTCAGTACTCCAGGGCCTGTTGGAGTGATATGATACCCACATTCAACACATGCTGGTCTCCTGTACTTGGGTGACCTTGAAAATCATCTGAGACAAGTTGTCAGCTACTGGTCGCTTTCTATTCATTCCACTTGAACTGTAAAATTACTGGCTGTTCCCAGACAAACTGAATTCTCCATCTCTCAATCACCAGTGGTCACCCTCTCTCTACGTTCCATCCCTCATGTGCAGTCAATACATACATACATTACATGTAATGACCTGCTCTGGCAGAGGGGTACAGTGGGGGGGAAAGAGGGGAATGTAGAGAGATGTCCTAGCAGCTGGGCTGAATCCTGGCTAGACCCTGCCCTAGACCAGAGGGGGCTGACCGGGCTGAGAGCTTAGGATGGCCAAACCAGCATACCAGTAATCACCATGGTGCCACTATCACCTCAGTGTCATACTCTCCTTTGCGGAGTGAGATTTGCCGCTGCAACAGTAACGATAGCCATCTCGTGCCGGAGGGAGTCTGGTGCGGTGCGGGGGGCTCCTCACCTCCCTCGGTCTGGGAGATTGCTTCCCGTTACTGATGCTCCCCGGTATTTCCGCTCCGCTGCAGCATGAATGGATATCAAGCGGAGCAGCCTAGCTTTAAGGGAGCAGGAGGCAGCAGTCATAAATATTAATTATCTTGACGAATTGTTTGCACTCCATATTTCTGTTGCCATGGGGGCTGTGTAGGAATTTGTATTCGTGAGGTAGGAAGGATGATGGGGCGGAGGGCTATGTGTGTTTTGCAGAGTAGGACACAGATGGGCAATGAGGCGGTGACGGTGACCTTTTTACCTGCTGCTCAGGTGTCAATGTGATTAAGGGTTGAATTTTCAGTCACACAGGCCAGTGCTGGGGCATAAATTGGCTTACAGAAGCACTAGGCCTACACTAACACAAAGACCAGGTAGTCTACTCGCAGTATAATTGCTAGGTCATTTCCTGCTTGGCACCTGTGGCGTCTGGCAGCTTACAGTTTTCTCTTTATCTAAAGCAAACAGACTACATACAGTACAGGATAATAGATAGCAACTATTTCTCATCTGTTTCCTTATCAGTTTTACTGTTTCACTTGAGTTTTAATGTTCTTTACACAAATCAAAGTTTGTCACGTGCGCCGACTACAACAGGTGTAGACCTTACAGTGAAATGCTTACAAGCCCTAACCAACAGTGCAATAAAAAATAGGTTTTAGGTAAACAATAGATAACTAAAGAAATAAAAATTTAAAACAGTGAAAATAACAGTAGTGTGGCTATATACAGGGGGTACCGGTACAGAGCCAATGTGCGGGGGCACCGGTTAGTCGGGCTAATTGAGGTAATATGTACATGAATGTATAGTTAAAGTGACTATGCATAGATGATAAACAGAGAGTTGCAGCAGTGTAAAAGAGGGGTTGGCGGTTGGGAGGGCACACAATGCAAATAGTCTGGGTAGCCATTTGATTACCTGTTCAGGAGTCTTATGGCTTGGGGGTAAAAGCTGTTGAGAAGCCTTTTGGTCCTAGGTTTGGTGCTCCGCTACCGCTTGCCATGCGGTAGCAGAGAGAACAGTCTATGATTGGGGTGGCTAGGGTCTTTGACAATTTTTAGGGCCTTCCTCTGACACCGCCTGGTGTGGAGGTCCTGGATGGCAGGCAGCTTGACCCCAGTGATGTACTGGGCCGTACGCACTACCCTCTGTAGTGCCTTGCGGTCGGAGGCCGAGCAGTGCCTACCAGCAGGATGCAACCAGTCAGGATGCTCTCGATGGTGCAGCTGTAAGACGTTTTGAGGATCTCAGGACCCATGCCAAATCTTTTTAGTCTCCTGAGGAGAATAGGTTTTGTCGTGCCCTCTTCACGACTGGCTTGGTGTGTTTGGACCATTCTAGTTTGTTGTTGATGTTGACACCAAGGAACTTGAATCTCTCAATCTGCTACACTACAGCCCCGTCGATGAGAATGGGGGTGTGCTCGGTCCTCCTTTTCCTGTAGTCCACAATCATCTCCTTTTGTCTTGATTACGTTGAGGGATAGGTTGTTTATACTGGCACCACCCGTCTTGTCGTTGTCGATGATCAGGCCTACCACTGTTGTGTCATCTGCAAACTAATGATGGTGTGGCCATGCAGTCGTGGGTGAACAGGGAGTACAGGAGGGGACTGAGCACGCTCCCCTGAGGGGCCCCGTGTTGAGGATCAGCATGGCAGATGTGTTGTTACCTACACTTACCAACTGGGGGCGGCCCGTCAGGAAGTCCAGGATCCAGTTGAAGAGGACGGTGTTTAGTCCAGGGTCCTTAGCTTTGTGATGAGCTTCGAGGCACTATGGTGTTGAACGCTGAGCTGTAGTCAATGAATAGCATTCTCACGTAGATGTTCCTTTTGTCCAGGTGGGAAAGGGCAGTGTGGAGTGCAATAGAGATTGCATCATCTGTGGATCTGTTTTGAACGGTATGCAAATTGGAGTGGGTCTAGGGTTTCTTGGATAATGGTGTTAATGTGAGCCATTACCAGCCTTTCAAAGCACTTCATGGCTACGTGTGTGTCGTGTGTGTGTGTGTGTGTGTGTGTGTGTGTGTGTGTGTGTGTGTGTGTGTGTGTGAGAGATCTGTTCTGGGTGTTGTAATGTCCTGTTTTCCTCCCCTAGGTGGCATGTCTGATCAGGGTGCCTACTGAGGTGGTGAAACAGAGGACTCAGGCCTCGCTGTCCTCCAACACCTACCAGGTGCTGCTGGCCACTCTCAGAGAGGAGGTAGGCCGACACCATGACCCATCAATACTACAATATTTGTTTTTCCATTCTCTCCAAATGTTTCATGTATGTGTGTGTATCCAGACTGTGTGGTGTGTGTTCCCTAACACCTATCTTGTCCTTGTGCAGGGTGTCAGAGGCTTGTACAGGGGCTACAAGAGTACGGTACTCAGAGAGGTAGGCCTGGTATCCCACACACACCTACCTTCTACACTGACTCTGCCAAAAGTACATCAAAGCTTTCTCATTGCATTAGTCTCTATCAAACATCATTGGCAGCTTCATGGACTCTTGGTAGTTTTTTGTCCCTCAAATGTGTGTGTGTGTGTGTGTGTGTGTGTGTGTGTGTGTGTGTGTGTGTGTGTGTGTGTGTGCAGCCTGTACCACGGTAACATGTCAGGTAGTGTACTTGTAGACTGAGACTATTCAGAATTGATTAATTCATGATAACTGTGTGAAAGACGGTTGTATTTTCTCCCATTAGTCCTCTGAAATCCTTCTAAATCCCGCTGGGCAGAGAGGAGTGGATGGAATCACTCAACTATTGGGTTTTTCTCTGTTTCATTTTGCACAATTACTTAACCGAGACCGGTTCCCTCTAATGGAATATCTTGATTAATTAAAGTAATTAGAGATGTTATAAATGCAAAACAAAACAAGGAGTAAAAAAAGGAGAGATTGAACATTGAACCAGTCCTCTTGATGACGGCTCACCTTTGTAGTGGAGCACCTACTCTGCTCCCACTCTGATTCATTATCTGCTGGTTAGTTGCAGAGCATGGTCATGTGGGATGGATTCAGGAACGCTGCACCCCACAGCCTTTTTTCTTCTTTCTAATTTTCATTAGAATGAGAGAGAAACCACGAGAGGGGGGAAGAAAAATAGTATGTGAGGGTGACAGTTGTTCTCCCCTCTCTTTTTTGGGTACTGTCCCCTACCGCTGTGCTAGCCTGTACTTATTTTCTGCCTCACTAAACCGATGTTATTCACGCAAATTCCATCTGGACAGTGAGGAAAAAAAGGACAACAAGGCTCTGTGATTTCTCCAAGGGGCTGTGAATAAATGAATACATTTGGAGGCTGGCACCCGGCCTGTGTGCATACTAAGGGCCAGATGAAACGGCGGGGAGAGAGGCAGAGGAGTGCGCAGGGTCCTCCTCGTGATTGGCTTTGACGTGTGGCAGGATGGTAATTCATTTTCTCATCCGGCTATCCGCTATCTCATCCTGCTCGGCGACCCTGTCAAGATAACTTTGTTTATCCCGAGCAGCGCTCCCCCAGTACGGTCACCTAATTGAGGTCCTCTCCGTGATGTATATTCATTAAGGATCCTTCAGAAGTGATTTCTGATGGCAGAGATCTCTCAGGTGACTGCAGGAGGCCGGAGGGAGTATGGCTGTGGCCAGGACGAGGGGTATGAGCAGTAGGGAGTGGTGCAGGACTAATTCACAGCTGACATGATAATGTTAGGTAGCACATCAATCTCTTAATGTATTTATATCTTCAGATCTATCGTTTTCTAAATGAAATATTTGCTCTTCGTTAAGCTGAGGTAGGATTTAAGTTTCAGACAGTAGGAAATACCCAAGGCCAGGGGTCCTCAACTCTGACCCTACGAGGTCCGGAGCCTGTTGGTTTTCTTTTCTACCTGATAATTAATTGCACACACCTGGTGTCCCATGTCTAAATCAGTCCCTGATTAGAGAGGAACAATGAAAAAATGAGGTGGAACTGGCTTCGAGGTCCAAAGTTGAATTTGAGGGCCCTATGCCTAAAAGAGAAATGTAGAAATGCAAGCAAAGTGATTTTGCTTTATCTGTGCCAAAAGAAAGTACTTAAATCCAAATCCAGGTTCTGGGGAATCATTTGTTTGGATTCCTATGCACTAGGCTGTTAGTTGCATTTGTTGTCCATTTCAATCATTGTAAATCCCAGTAAATCACCACCATTAGTATTATGTAAATGCTCAACATTTAATTAAGGCCTTGCTTAGGTCTTTTGTTAATGTACTTTGGCATGTTCCCAGTTTGGGTGGTTTATGGTACGTTCTCTCGCCTCACCACCTGTTCAGAGTACTGTTCCTGTTCACCACCAGAGGGCAGAAGAAGATTATTCCACTCAGAATCATATTATTTATATTTAGCCTTTATTTAACTAAGCAAGTCAGTTAAGAACAAATTCTTATTTACAATGACGGCCTACCGGGGAACAGTGGGTTAACTGCCTTGTTCAGGGGAAGAATGACAGATTTTTACCTTGTCAGCGCAGGGATTCGATCCAGCAACCTTTCGGTTACTGGCCCACCACTAGGCTACCTGGCGCCCCTAATCCTATGTTCTGAGAGCCCTTGCCTTCCTCTCCTCTCCAAACTGGCGTTATGACATTTATGAGCACCAATCACCCTGATGAAATTGATAGGCTTTTTTCTGCATGACAGTAGTGAACATGTTTGAGTGCCATTATACTCTGGCATAACATAAGAATTTATCTTTGAGTTGAGCTAGACTGCTTCAATTACTTTTTCATTAATGAGCTTCAATTATGTTATTCGCTAGTAATTTAGTCATTTGCTAGTTTGCATTGAGGAGGGCTGTGTAAGTGAAGCAGACAGTCATTGCTCTGACAAGGTGAAATGATGGAGCTGTGTTATCCTCTCTAACCCTCAAGCACAGCTCAATACTCCTATTGCTCTCTCTTTCTCTCTCTCTGTCTTTGCCTCTGTCTCTCTCTTCCCCCTCTTTCTCTCCCTCTCTCTCACCCAACTCTTGTCCCCCAGGGAGTTGCTGTAGGAGAGAGAGAGTGACAGAGAGCGAGAAAGAGTGAGCGACCTGTCTTCCGTTCATCTGTCTGACAGGAACAAAAGCGTGATGATTTATGTGTCCCCGGTCCTCCTCCCAATAACACAGGGCTGGAACAGCCGTCTGGAGCACTGAACTGAAAGACAACCTGCAGTCTCTCTGTCTGTCTGTCTGTCTGTCTGTCTGTCTCTCTCTCTCTCTCGCTCGCTCGCTCACTCTCTCTCTGCCTCAGCAGACAGGAGCTGGCATCCAGCTCAGGGAGAGACCAGTCTTACCAAACGCATTACTCCTCTCTATCCTGCTCTCCTGGGCTCCAGAATGAGTTGCTCTCCCTTGGGGCATATCTTTCTCTTAAATCAGTCATATGTAACTATAAATTGTCACCAAAGTAAATGCACTTTATCTGCACAGGTAAAAGGGCAACTTTGACTATATAAATGAACTCCTCTGTTCTCCTTTCCCTCTCACTCAAGCCCTCTCTCCTTTTCTCCCTCAAACACTGTTGACATGAGGGCCTTTGGCCCCTGTGGCCCAGGTCTAACCCCAGTTGTTTTAATTGCTCTATTGTTTACCTTCCTTCTCTGCCTCAGTCACAGTGGAACATGTGTGTGTTCTGATGCAATAATGGTGTTATACACTGAGTATATAAAACATTATGAACATCTGCTCTTTCCATGACAGACTGAGCAGGTGAATCAGGTGAAAGCTGTGATCTTTTGTTGATGTCACTTGTTTAATCCACTTCAAGCAGTGTAGATGAAGGGGAGGAGACAGGTTAAAGGATTGTTAAGCCTTGAGACAATTGAGACAGGCATTGTATATGTGTGCCATTCAGAGGGTGAATGTGCAAGACAAAAGATTTAAGTGCCTTTGAACAGGGTATGGTATTAGGTGCCAGGCGCACCAGTTTGTGTCTAGAACTGCAACGCTGCTGGGTTTTCCATTATCAACAGTTTCCTGTGTGTATCAAGAATGGTCCACCACCCAAAGGACATCCAGCCAACTTGATACAACTGTGGGCAGCATTGGAGTCAACATGGGCCAGCAGCCCTGTGGAACACTTTCCCCACCTTGTAGAGTCCGTGTCCCAACGAATTGAGTCTGTTTTCAGGGCAAAAGGGGCAAAATAAACCGTTCCAGACTGTTTATATTCCACAAGTTACCACCGGATATGATGTTAAAATGCCTATTTACTCTTTTATCTCACTGCACAATCCACTGTCTCATCAGCCCAGCCAGGCAATTTATATATATTGAAATTTGATCTCCAGCTGTCCCAGAGTAATGAACGTGTCTGGGGTCAGGACGAGGCAGACAGACAGCTTTTTTCAGCCAGTCAAAATCATGAATCAGACAAATGTTTATGGATATACACTACCGTTAAAAAGTTTGGAGTGACTTAGAAATGTCCTTGTTTTTGAAAGAAAAGCAACAACAAAAAAGTCCATTTAATATAACATCAAATTGATCAGAAATACAGTGTAGACATTGTTAATGTTGTAAATGACTATTGTAGCTGGAAACGGCTGATTTAAAAAAAAAATATATTTTAAAAATAAAGGAATATCTACATATGTGGACAGTGGCCCATTATCAGCAACCGTCACTCCTGTGTTCCAATGGCACGTTGTGTACGCTAATCCAAGATGATCATTTTAAAAGGCTAATTGATCATTAGAAAACCCTTTGCAATTATGTTAGCACAGCTGAAAACTGTTGTTCTGATTAAAGAAGCAATAAAACTGTCTTTCTTTAGACTAGTTGAGTATCTGGACCATCAGCATTTGTGGGTTCAATTACAGGCTCAAAACTGCCAGAAACAAATAACTTTTTTTCTGAAACTCGTCAGTCTATTCTTGTTCTGAGAAATGAAGGCTATTCCATGCGAGAAATAGCCAAGAAACTGAAGATCTAGTACAACGCTGTGTATTACTCCCTTCACAGAACAGAGCAAACTGGCTCTAACCAGAATAGAAAAATGAGTGGGAGGCCTCGGTGCACGACTGAGCAAGAGGACAAATACATTAGAGTGTCTAGTTTGAGAAACAGCCGCCTCACAAGTCCTGAACTGGCAGCTTCATTAAATAGTACCCGCAAAACACCAGTCTCAACGTCAACAGTGGAGATGCGACTCCGGGATGACATTTCAATAGAAAACAGGTCAAATGAATCTAAATGCACCTAGTTTGCTGTCTTTCCAGTTTCAGTTTGAAGTGATTGTGTTAGCTGTGTAGTTGGCTAGCTCCTCTGATCAGTGTCCTAGCGAGAGAGCAAATGTTCTATGCCAGGCGAAATCTCGCATCATTAGCTCATTGTTATGGATGTATCCAAATAAATGTCACTAGAAAACAGCTTAAGCAAACACAAATGCAGCCACTTTGCTGTTATTCTGACTGCACTGTTTGACTCTAAGTTAGCCGTTATTGGCTAACTAGCAAGCTAGGGATAAGAACGGCAACGGAACATTTAGAACGAACGCCTGGATCTAGAACAAAGATATAGAACAAAAAGACTTAATGACTGGGTCGCGTCTCTGGCAACCTAACAGATAGAATGAATGACCTGCCGGCTTGTGTAGCAAGTAGCAACCCTAGATTTGTGTCTGGACTATATCTCGTGGAAGAATTAAATAGTAGGAATACATTCATCAAAATCATTATTTGAATATGTTGGTAACCCTTTGTATAAAAGCTATAATACCCTCGAAGCCGGTGTTTGGAGGATATATTGGCACAACTTTTTCTCTGGTATAACAACACCTGTGCCAATATATCCTCCAAACACTGGCTTCTCTGACATTCTCACTTAAACACCCTCATCTGACTCGCTGTTACAGACGGAGAAAGGGAAAGACAATATGGAAGATTTACTCTGCATGTGTGAGGGAATGTAGGCTTCCTCTCTCCCTCTCTCTAACGTGGGCACAATCTGTTGTTTAATACTGGGTTGGACTGTATATCTAGTCCAGGGTTCCCCTCTATAACATCAATATCTACAGTCCAAAATAATCCTCAAACAACAACCCCCCCCCCCCCCCNGATGAGACTGGTACACGTGTCAGTGTGGGTAAATGTAACTGGGTGTTGTTTAGAAGATGGAATCCTATTGATTCACATCTGCTCGTGCATTGCTCTGTTTACATAATGGGATCAATGAGTAGCAGGGAGGCCTGGCGGATATAATGGGCCCTGTTGACCTTTGTGTGTTTGGCCTGACCTGTCTGTGTGTGTAGAGGTCTGTGTGGTGTATGTGTGGGGGACAGAGAGAGAGGGAGGGAGAATATAAAAATAAGGTGTGTGTGGGGGGTGAGCTATCTGGTGTCAGCACATAGTTGGAGCTGGTATTGGCTGTGCAGACAGGCTGAGGGAGAGGAGACACAGCTGTTGCATGCTGTTCCTACCAGGCAGGGAGGAACCAACCTTCACACTACAGCCTCCTCGTTTCCCTTAGAACCCCTATCCTGCTGGGACCAGCTCCGTCTGATAATCCACCCCCCGCTGGAGCAGTTAGCCTGATCTAACTCACCGGCACCACCTTGATTAGCACCCCCCGTTTATACTCCACAAACCATGTGTACTGAGGTATTTGTTGAGGCAGTAGACATTAAGCTTTCCATGTTGAAAGAGCATCAGAAACCAGACCTGACAGTGTCCCTATAGCATTAGGCCAATAGAATGAGATCAGAGACATCATTGGATAAAACATAGAATGGAATTCCAAAGTTACAATGATGGAATTTGCAAACCCGTGTCCCTCACTGACTTACTCATATTCTGAACTCCGCTTTGAGTGACTCAACTATTATTACACATGTCATTGGTTTAGCTTGTTGTAGTAGCCTACACATAGGCTATGTGCAAGGCCATCCCAAACTGTTTTAACAGACTGAAGTCTGTGCTGAAATGTTTGATGGTTTTCTGTGTCATGAACATGAAGTCCCCCACACACATAATGTTATAGACACATGCCCTGCCGTTCAGTCGACAGGACGTTGGAGAGACTGGCTTACTGTGTCTGTCTCTGTCAGAACCCTCACATTGGACATTACTGGCCTTGTTTTGCTGTGGTTGGAGATTGAAGTTTATGATATATGTTTATGCTGGCTCTCCCCTCTTTTTGTCAGTAAGCTCTCTCTGGTTGATGTGTTTGTCAGGACTATGAACGAGGGTCTCCCTCACACACACACACGTATGCACACACTCCCCTCATACACACTCCCAGTGGGATGCAGTTTGGCAGGTGCTCCTCGACAGCTCCTGGTGTATATCTGAGAACAAGCCTGGTGGCCTCCGCTAGAACAACAAGCAGAGGTACTGATGACTAATGGACTTGGATGAGGAGGTGGACTCTGGATGAGTACACAGGCAGGATGGAGACAGACAGACACCCCACGTACAGGTCCCAGGGTCTTATCCTTGGCTGGGGGACAGGACACGGCTGTGTTCAGCTGGATGAGGAGAGGAGCATGATGATCCATAGGAGGTTGAGCTACTGGACCCAGGCATCCTACACAGTATATCATGGTGTTGTGTGTATCTGTATGCTGCAAAGAATTATTCAGTACAACCACAGTGCTCAGGGAAGTGATTCATTTTGCAGTCCCGGGCTGGTTCAAACTAAAACCAATGATTGCAAAGTTAAACAAACTATACAACTCTATGCAAAAGGACTACTTTTAACTAATTCTAGTGAACAGTTTGCAAAAACTCATTTCTTGAACAATGGTGCAGATGCAGAGTTTGGTAACAGAATGATCTGCAATGATCTTCAAGAAAATGTGTACAAAAAGAGTTGTGTGGTTTGTTTAACTTTGCCATCATTGGTATTTGTTTGGCATACATTATTACGTGAAAAATCTGAGTCTCAGCATCACTCTGTTACCGTTGAATTGCCCCTATGCTAGTATTTATTTATTATTTTACACCATGTTGTCTCCCCAATTTCATGGTAGTTAGTCTTGTCTCATCGCTGCAACTTCCGTACGGACTTGGGAGAGGCAAAGGTTGAGAGCCGTGCGTCCTCCGAAACACAACCCAGCCAAGCCGCACTGCTTGACACAATGCCCACTTAAACCGGAAGCCAGCCGCACCAATGTGTCAGAGGAAACACCGTACACCTGGCGACCGTGTCAGCGTGCACTACGCCCGGCCCACCACAGGAGTCATTAGTGCGCGATGGGACAAGGACATCCCTGCCTGCCAAACCCTCCCCTAACCTGGACGACGCTGGGCCAATTGTGCGCCACCCCATGGGTCTCCCGGTCGCGGCCGGCTGCGACAGAGCCTGGAGTCGAACCCATAATCTCTAGTGGCACAGCTAGCACTGCGATGCAGTGCCTTTAAAAACGTATTTGGGACTGGGGGGCAGTATTGAGTAGCTTGGATGAATAAGGTGCCCAGAGTAAACTGCCTGCTACTCAGGCCCAGAAGCTAGAATATGCATATAATTAGTAGATTTGGATAGAAAACACTCTGAAGTTTCTAAAAACTGTTTGAATGATGTCTGTGAGTATAACAGAACTCTTATGGCAGGCATAAACCTGAGAAAAACTCCAACCAGGAAGTGGGAAATCTGAGGTTTGTAGTTTTTCAAGTCATTCCCTATCGAATATACAGTGTCTATGGGGTCATATTGCACTTCCTAATGCTTCCACTAGATGTCAACAGTCTTTAGAACCTTGTTTCGGGCTTCTACTATGAAGGGGGAGCGAAATAAGAGCTGTTTGAGTCAGGGGTCTGGCAGAATGCCATGAGCTCAGTCAGGCATGCGCCCGTGAGAGTTAGCTGCGTTCCTTTTCATTTCTAAAGACAAAGGAATTGTTCGGTTGAAACATTATTGAAGATTTATGATAAAAACATCCTAAAGATTGATTCTATACATCGTTTGACAAGTTTCTATGAACTGTAATATAACCTTTTTGACTTTTCGTCTGAACTAAGTGATCGCACATTGAGCATTTGGATTACTGGTCTAAACGCGTGAACAAAAAGGAGGTATTTGGACATAAATGATGGACTTTATCAAACAAAACAAACATTTATTGTGGAACTGGGATTCCTGGGAGTGCATTCCAATGAAGATCATCAAAGGTTAGTAATAAATTTTAACGCTATTTCTGAGTTTTGTGACACCTCTCCTTCTTTGGAAAATGGCTTTATGTTTTTCTGTGACTTGGCACTGACCTAACATAATCGCAACGTGTGCTTTCGCCGTAAAGCCTTTTTGAAATCAGACACTGTGGCTGGATTAACGAGAAGTTTATCTTTAAAATGGTGTATAATACTTGTATGTTTGAGGAATTTTAATTATGAGATTTCTGTTTTGAATTTGGCGCCCTGCAATTTCACTGGCTGTTGTTGAGGCTAGCGTCCCACATATCCCAGAGAAGTTAAACCACTGCCTTAGACCACTGCCTTAGACCACTGCGCCGCGCAGGAGCCCTGCCCTATGCTAGTATGTCTTACTACCCACTCTGATGGGTATTAAACACAAACCAAAGTGACCAGAACACAGTGAAGAGATTACAGCTTTTCACCAGTTTCTGATTATTTCCCAGGCCTCTGACCTATCAGAGAAGCAGCAGGGACACCTTAGCCTGATGTCAGTGTGCACCAGAGCCAGGCCAGGTCTGTAGCAGACACACGTGTACACAGGAAGCATGGATTCACAACCAATAACACCCTGACAGGGTTATTACAGCTGTATATCTATTATCCAGGGCTAGGAGATTGTTACGTTTGACAGCGTTGTGTTGTTGTTTTTACTGTGAGCAGAGTTTTAGCGTCATGGTCAGTGGTGTGGTTGTGACCAACATGGCTGCCATTTGCGATCGGTAATGAGGGTATATGTCTCCAGGTCTGGGGACTATGCTTTCTTCCCACAATTTTCTGCATGTTTGCCTCAATCCGAGCAGAAAACGATCCGGGCCTCATGTGTTTCCAATAAGGACTGCCATGCTGGCTGCTCTGGCAATTCAGAATCACAGAGTGGGGAGGGGGGTCAAGAGGGGGAGAGACTGGACGGGGTCAAGAGAGAGGAGAGGGAAGAGACTGGAGGGGGGTCAAGAGAAAGAGAGGGGGTGAGTGGAGGGGGGTCAAGAGAAAGAGAGCGGGAGAGTGGAAGGGGTTCAGGAGAAGGAGAGGGGGAGAGACTGGGAGGGTCAAGAGAAGGAGAGGGGGGAGACTGGAGGGGGTCAAAAGAAAAGAGGGGGGAGTCAAGAGAGGGGGAGATACTGGAGGGGTCAAGACAAGGAGAGAGGGGGGAGAGACTGGGGGGTAAGAGAAGAGAGAGGGGGAGAGACTGTGGGGGGAGATACTGGAGGGGGGTCAAGACAAGGAGAGAGGGGGGAGAGACTGGGGGGGGTCAAGAGAAGGAGGAGAGGGGGAGAGACTGTGGGGGGGGGGTCAAGAGAAGGAGGGAGGGGGAAAGACTGGAGGGGTCTCGAGATAAGGAGAGAGGAGGGAGAGACTGGAGGTGGGTCCAAGGAGAGCGGGTGGAGGGGGGTCAAAAGGAGAGGGGGAGATATACTGGTGGTGGTCAGAAAAGGAGAGAGGGGGGAAAGACTGGAGGGAGGTGAAGAGAAAGGGAGGACTGGAGGGGGTTAAGAGAAGGAGAGAGGGGGAGAGTCTGTGGGGGGCAAAATAAAAGAGGGATGGAGAGACTGGAGGGGTGTCAAGAGAAGGAGAGAGGGGGAAAGACTGGAGGGGGTCAAAAAGGAGAGAGGGGGGAGAGACTGGAGGGGGTCAAGAGAAGGAGAGAGGGGGGAGGGGGGTCAAGAGAAGGAGAGAGGGGGGAGGGCGTCAAAGAGAGGAGAGAGGGGGAGAGACTGGGGGGGTCAAAAAGGAGAGAGGGGGAGAGACTGAGGAGGTCAAGAGAAGAGACTGGATGGGGTCAAGAGAGGGTGGAGGGGTAAAGAGAGGAGAAGGGGGGAGAGACTGGAGGGGGTCAAAAGAAAAGGGGGAAGAGACTGGAGGGGCGTCAAGAGAAGGATAGAGGGGGAGAGACTGGAGGGGTCAAAAGAAAAGGGGGAAGAGACTGGAGGGGCGTCAAGAGGAGATAGATGGGGGAGAGACTGGAGGGGGGAGATGGAGGGGGGTCCAAGAGGAGGGGAGACTGGAGGGGGTTAAGAGAAGGAGAGGGGGGACTGGAGGGGGGTCAAGAGAGGAAAGGGGGAGAGGCTGAGGGTTGAGAGGGGTGGTCATGAGAGGGTAGGAGAGATTGGGGGATTGAGAAGGGGAGAGGGTAGGAGGGATTGGGGTGAGGGGGGGTCAAGAAAGAAAGAAAGCAATAGAAGCAATACAGACATAGGGCGAAGAACTGAATAATCCATGTCCACATGCCAGTGCTGTTTCACCTGAGAATGGGGGATGGAAGAGCGAGGCGGAGGATAAATCTCTTTATCACTTAGAGAGTGTCGGGAGGGAGCACCCTGTAATTAGAGGTTAACCTCACACTCGTTTAACAGCGCAACCACTATTTCAGGAGGGGAAACTGCTTAGCTGGATCCCTCTCTCTCTCTCCACCCGGCTTGCTCTCATCCCTTACATCACATGGCCATCTAATTCAATTTCAGCCAATTCAGGTTTGAATCGAAAGTCATATTAATTAACAGTGTGTTCTAGCCTGGTCACTTTTAATGGTGAGTTCTCTTCTTGTGGATTTGAAAATGAATAACCAAATCTAAATATTTGTAAATTATTTCTGTAAGTAAGCGCCTGTATTTCTGAAGCGATGATGTTAGCTAGTTGTTCCTGGAGGCTATAGCTGGGACGTTGGCCATGGCATCTGCCAGGCTGAGAGCCCTGGCGTAGGACCCCAGCAGCCTGGCCCTGTAGGACACGCCCGGGCAGCCTGGCCTGTAGGACCCCCGCAGCCTGGCCCTGTAGGACCCCGGCAGCCTGGCCCTGTAGGACCCCGGCAGCTCGCCGTGCTTAGGACCCCGGCGACCTGGCCCTGTAGGACCCGGCAAGCCTGGCCCTGTAGGACCCCAGTAGCCGGCCCTGTAGGACCCCAGCAGCCTGGCCTGTAGGACCCCAGCAGCCTCGGCCCTGTCAGGCCCCAGCAGCCCTGGCCCTGTAGGACCCAGTAGCCTGGTCCTGTAGGACCCCAGCAGCCTGGTCCTGTGGATCCCAGCACGAGCCTGGCCCTGTAGGATCCCAGCAGCTGGCCCCTGATAGAGCATTCCAAGCAGCTCCTTGGCCCGGTGTAGGATCCCAGCAGCCTGGCCCTGTAGGACCCCAGCAGCCTGGCCCTGTAGGACCCCAGCAGCCTGGCCCTGTAGGACCCCAGCAGCCTGGCCCTGTAGGATCCCAGCAGCCTGGCCCTGTAGGACCCCAGCAGCCTGGCCCTGGTCTGGGAGAGCAGAGCTCTGCTGACACGTCTGTTTAGTTTAGCTCAGCTAACAGCTCCGCTAACAACTAAACCCCCACTGGAAACATCTAGACCAGCCCAGAGAGGTCAGGGGTCAGATGATGATGTCACTGCGTCATGTCGAATGGAGAAGAAAAAACATTGACTATGTAATTAACACAGCCATTCTCACCCCACCCCAACCCACTGGCTGTGGAACAGGTGACAGGCTGAGGGGTGTCTCCATCTGCTTCCCTGGAGCAGTCATGTACTGTGATGTTGTAGCTAGGCTAATTGAGCAGTCAGTGACTGCGTAATGCAGTTTGTTTCTGAGGAGTTCTGTACAGTCTTGTTGAGGAGTGATCAGGTCCATACATGGGAGTGTTGGCTTCTCTCCTCCAGCAGTGTGTTTGACCCAGTCGGTGTGTTCGTACTGTCACTGCCAATCAGACCCCAGTTCTCCTTCTGAGGCTCTGCTATTCCCATCTGTGCTGAGTGTATCTGAATCCCAGCTGATAAAATGTGTGCGTGTTAGAGAGAGAGACTCCCTGAGTGTGTGTCTCGTGGCTCTGGGCTTGGCTCCCACAGTGCACAATGATGTATCTTTGGGGGGGTGCACCAAGCCCGAAGACTCTGTTTATGTGTAGAGCTGGCAGAGGTAAAATGACTTCTTCTATTGGACTGAGCTTAATCTACTGTAATACTTTGATGTCGCTCCCTGGCTCCTCACCTCTCCTCACCAGCTCTCCTCTCCCCCAACCCTTCATTCCAGATTGTTCTGAAATAGTTTCTGTGGTTAGAAACAGATAAGATTAGCATCCCTTCAACATTATTTTGTTGAAATTGAATTTGATCTCTGAGAAATTAAGTCAATTGATTGCACCCAAATTGGCCCTTTTTTAATTTATAGGATTCACATAATATTCAATAAATATATGACCCGACATCCGATTTGGACCACAAAAAGACGTGAAGAATCCAATAAAATGGTTAAAAGCCACCCACGGACCCCCCACACCAATCCCAACCCAACAACCAATATACAGAACAGCGTACTGTATAGTAGTATGTAGCTGCAGTTTGGAGTATTGATTCTTCATCCTTTGAAACTACATAAATGATTTCAGCATAATCTGAGATGGATAGTGTCAATCCTCTTGTGCTTTTTGAGGTGGAACTACCTTCACCTTCATAATCAGTCACTTTGTAACCTCCGACCCTCAGATTCTCCCTCAGCCCTCTACCCTACTACCTTGCCTGCTCTCTTTGTCTCCAGGCCTTCAATCCCCCCCACCTTACCCTTATCCAGCCCCGGCTCCATGCACCCCCAACCATTCATCCTCACCTCCATGCAGCCCTGTAGCCCCACCCATGCCTTCAGTTTGCCGTAGATCTCTTCCTAGCTGTCAGCACCTAATTGGTTGACCCCAGAGGGCATTGTGTGTCATACCACAGGATAATTAATTGACTCCCTCTGACATCATCAGCAGTGGCAGTAGATACACGCATAGAAAACTCCTCCGTTTAGAGTGAGCACTCTATTATTACTAGTGTTCTGGTGTTGTATTACTCTTAAAGCAACAACAGCACAATAGCTAAAGTACACCGACCAGGCAAAGAGCCACACAACATCAAAGGGAAACACGTCTCTCATGTCGATGGAATTGCTCTCTTGAATGTTTGCCAGCCTGCTGCTTCCAGCTGCGCTTCCTCTCTCTCCCCCTGGCCAGAGCTCAGAACAAGTCTTCATTGGTTGGGAATATTATTGCCCTCCAACTCCACCAACAGTTGTTGATCTGATGGGAAGCCGAGCCAGCTGGTCTGTAATTGGCTGGTTGGAGCACGGTGTGCTGGAGCGCTAGCCCTTGTTTGGCTTGTTCGAACAGACACACACTGCGGCGTTGGGCCGTGGCATTCAAAATCTGTCAGGTGGAATTCTTTAGCAAGTGGATTAACACTGGTGCTGGGCTGCGTCTGTACAGAACCAGAGGGGAAGGGAGGGGTGGGTGATTAAAACCCACTGAGCACTCCTTAGTGTACCCCCTATACTGAGCACTCCTTAGTGTACCCCCTATACTGAGCACTCCTTAGTGTACCCCCTATACTGAGCACTCTACTCCTTAGTTAACCCCTATACTGAGCACTCCTTAGGTACCCCTATACTGAGCACTCTCCTTAGTTAACCCCATACTGAGCACCTTAGTGTTACCCCTATAACTGAGCACTCCTTAGTGTAACCCCAATACTGAGCACTCTTAGTTAAACCCCTATACTGAGCTCTCCTTAGTTAACCCCTATACTGAGCACTCCTTAGTGTACCCTATAT
>NC_036838.1:45484815-45486350 GCF_002910315.2 Salvelinus sp. IW2-2015
CTCCTCAGTTAGCCCACGACACAGAGCACTCCTCAGTTAACCCACGACACAGAGCACTCCTCAGTTAACCCACGACACAGAGCCCTCCTCAGTTAGCTCCCGACACAGAGCACTCCTCAGTTAGCTCCCGACACAGAGCACTCCTCAGTAAATCCTCTACACAGAGCGCTCCTTGGGGAGAGTGCTTCTCCCCCCCATCTCTCTCCCTCTCCCCCTATCCCCACACCTTCCCAGTCTAGTTTTTTGTTAGGCCAGTCACAGACCCAGAGCTCCAGATCAAACTTCCCCTATTGATTGGCTGTATTTATTTATTTATTTATTTATGTGTTTGTTTATTTATTTAGAGGTCCTGTCCCAGAGGGGTGCTTGTACAGCCAAACTCTCCTGGTCCGGGTCCTGAATTGATGTGCTCATATGTTTGGCCAGCCTGCAGAATGCTTGGTGATTCAGCTCGGGCCTGTCCTACTCATGGAGGTGTGACCATACAGCTACATCCACACAGGATGTTGTTTGGTGACGTAGAAGATTACCAACAGCGGCCAGGCTTATATTGGTAGTGAATTGAAGTGGTTTGGACTGCATTTCTGTTTATATGCAAAAGATTGTTCTAGTACTTTTAACTTTTATGCACTAATTTATAGCCGTACCCTCATGTACAACATTTAAATTCTTAATCAAGATCAATTCAATTTCAGGAACATATCCCTTCTGGTCCTACTGCAGGGGTTTCAAGACTGTTTTGACCCGCAACCCCATTTTGATATTAAAAAAATTGCGACCCCACCAGTTAAAAGATGTGATGTAAACAGTGATGTGATGCCACATTTGTAGGAAGAAAACAGTAACCGTTCTGTTTATTCCAGCCACATCTAGAGGCTATGAACCAAGAGGAAGTCTTTGGCGACCCCATTTTCAAATAGTTTGGGAAAAGCTGCCCTATTGTGTGTTTGAAAGGCAGCATATATGACCCCCTACCTTCCACTGCTGTCATACACTTTAACAAGGACAGAGGCAGCTACTGTGTCTGTCTGATAAAGTGCATAGATCACTTGACTTGGATCTCACTAGGTTTTATTACAGTCTATCTGTTTGTACGATAAAATAAATATGTCCAACATGTTTAACTGCTAGAGTGATTTATACCCTAACAAATTAAAAGCTGTTTATTGCAGGGTGATGTAGCCAGTCTATCAGTCCTTATGACATGTTGGCATGTGGTTGTGTCTGTGCGTGCCAGTGTGTATCCACAGTCTTGTATTCAATGCATAGCCTAGGCCTGTATGTTTTGGTATTTTTTTCATGCATGTGGTTTTGTGTGGGACACAGTCCCACGTTGAACTATTCCTCCAGGCTGAGGGGAGAGTGTGTGAGTGTGTAGTGAGTGAAGTGTACACGTGTGTGTGCGTTTAAATGATATATACAGTTGAAGTCGGAAGTTTGCATACACCTTAGCCAAATACATTTAAACTCAGTTTTTCACAATTCCTGACATTTAATCCTAGTTAAAATTCCCTGTCTTAGGTCAGTTAGGATCA
>NC_036838.1:45487630-45587228 GCF_002910315.2 Salvelinus sp. IW2-2015
TTAGTGTATGTAAACTTCTGACATACTGGAATTGTGATACAGTGAATTATAAGTGAAATAATCTGTCTGTAAACAATTGTTGGAAAAATTACTTGTCATGCACAAAGTAGATGTCCTCACCGACTTGCCAAAACTATAGTTTGTTAACAAGAAATTTGTGGAGTGGTTGAAAAACTAGTTTTAATGACTGCAACCTAAGTGTATGTAATCTTCCGACTTCAACTGTATATTTAGGCAGGGAGTCCCATTGAGACCAAGGTCTTTTTTTCAAAGGAGCTCTGCATGACAAGATCAACATAAACCTCAGGAAATTTGACAACAGAAAGAGAGAGAGTGTGTGTGGTGTGGTGTGGCTGGTGGCCAGTGGATCCAGTGTGCAGTCTGGCTGCATTAGCAGGTAATAAATGTGGACTTAAGCTCTGGGCTGCTCTCTCTCTCTCTCCCCCTCCTTAGTCCCTACCTCATATGGGTTGTCACATGGCCCATGGTGCTCTGCTCTCTCTTCCTGCTCATTCAGACCATGCTGATGGCTAAACCATCTGAGTCCCATCTGCTTCATGTTGCGCCCCAAGGCCTCCCTTCCCAACCCTGCTCTATAAACCCACCAATATGGCTGCCGTCTGTCCACCAGGCTTTCCCTCCCCAGCTCCAGCCCCGCTCTAAACCCCCCAACCACCCCTAATATGGCCGCCATCTGTCTTCCAGGCCCTCCAGCTCCAGCCCGCTCTATAACCCCTTCAATATGGTCACTGTCTGTCTCCTCTCGCTGCTCTCTGGACAGCAGAAACACCTCTGTCCGCTACATAGGAAATGGCTCTCACTTCCAAGTACCTTTTTGAAGTTCTGCCCTATCCTCTTCCCAGGAAGTGAAGAACCTCACAGTCTTCTGTCTTGCAGACTATAGTCTACCTTTGATTTCCTGTCTCTCCTCCTTGAAATGTCACAGATTTCCTTACTCGTTTACCAGGTCCTTTCCTCATCTATCCATCCTGAGGAGCACAGCTGTACCCATTCTACTGGAGATTTGATCTCTCTCCCTCTCTTTCTTGCCTCCTGGAACTGGGGTTACTGACTTCTTTCTTTCTGATTGTGAGAGCTCCTAAACCAGCCCCTTAGGCTTGCAGTGTAGTCCCTGCTCCAGTGCTGCTCAGAACAGAGGGCGTCAAAGAGGTAGATGACTAGACAGGCTTGGGGGTCGGAATGGTGCAGGAAAAGGCTTAGTGGTGCAGGTGGGCAGCATTTAAAACATGTAAAAGAGAGAGTGCTCCAGCAGCACCAGTCCAGCTGTGTCTGAGCCCAGAGGTGTGTCTCTGTCTGGATCTGATTGAGGGAATAGAGGAAAAAGCTCACGCGTCATCGGAAAAGTCAGATCAATGTCTGATCTAATAGACTGGAACCGCCAGAGTCCTTAAGAATGGAAAAGACGTTGAGTGACGACAAAAGAATCAAATAAAAATATTTTTCCTACACATTTGTCTACTCTTAGCTACTGTAGTTAGTGCTGGCTGTTAGGGTACAGTAGTAGATCAAATCAAATGTATTTATAAATCCCTTCGTACATCAGCTAATATCTCAACGTGCTGTACAGAAACCCAGCCTAAAACCCCAAACAGCAAGCAATGCAGGTGTAGAAGCACGGTGGCTAGGAAAAACTCCCTAGAGGAGGCAGGAACCTAAGAAGAAACCTAGAGAGGAACCAGGCTATGGGGGGTGGCCAGTCCTCTTCTGGCTGTGCCGGGTGGAGATTATAACAGAACATGGCCAAGATGTTCAAATGTTCATAGATGACCAGCAGGGTCAAATAATAATAATCACAGTGGTTGTCGAGGGTGCAACAGGTCAGCACATCAGGAGTAAATGTCAGTTGGCTTTTCATAGCCGATCATTCAGAGTATCTCTACCGCTCCTGCTGTCTCTAGAGAGTTGAAAACAGCAGGTCTGGGACAGGTAGCACGTCCAGTGAACAGGTCAGGGTTCCATAGCCACAGGCAGAACATTTGAAACTGGAGCAGCAGCACGGCCAGGTGGACTGGGGACAGCAAGGAGTCATCAGGCCAGGTAGTCCTGAGGCATGGTTCTAGGGCTCAAGTCCTCCGAGAGAGAGAAAGAGAGAATTAGAGAGAGCATACTTAAATTCACACAGGACACCGGATAAGACAGGAGAAATCCTCCAGATATAACAGACTGACCCTAGCCCCCCGACACAAACTACTGCAGCATAAGTACTGGAGGCTGAGACAGGAGGGGTCAGGAGACACTGTGGCCCCATCCGATGATACCCCCGGACAGACAGGCAGGATATAACTCCACCCACTTTTCCAAAGCACAGCCCCCACACCACTAGAGGGATATCTTCAACCACCAACTTACCATCCTGAGACAAGACCGAGTATAGCCCACAAAGATCTCCGCCACGGCACAACTCAAGGGGGGGCGCCAACCCAGATAGGAAGCTCCGTCAGTGACTCAACCCACTCAAGTGACGCACCCCTCCTAGGGACGGCATGAAAGAGTACCAGTAAGCCAGTGACTCAGCCCCTGTAATAGGGTTAGAGGCAGAGAATCCCAGTGGAGAGAGGGGAACCGGCCAGGCAGAGACAGCAAGGGCGGTTCGTTGCTCCAGTGCCTTTCCATTCACCTTCACACTCCTGGGCCAGACTACACTCAATCATAGGACCTACTGAAGAGATGAGTCTTGAATAAAGACTTAAAGGTTGAGACCGAGTCTGCGTCTCTCACATGGGTAGGCAGACCATTCCATAAAAATGGAGCTCTATAGGAGAAAGCCCTGCCTCCAGCTGTTTGCTTAGAAATTCTAGGGACAATAAGGAGGCCTGTGTCTTGTGACCGTAGCGTACGTGTAGGTATGTACGGCAGGACCAAATCGGAGAGATAGGTAGGAGCAAGCCCATGTAATGCTTTGTAGGTTAGCAGTAAAACCTTGAAGTCAGCCCTTGCCTTAACAGGAAGCCAGTGTAGAGAAGCTAGCACTAGAGTAATATGATAACATTTTGGGGTTCTAGTCAGGATTCTAGCAGCCATATTTAGCACTAACTGAAGTTATTTAGTGTTTTATCCAGGTAGCCGGGAAGTAGATCATTACAGTAGTCTAAATTAGAAGTGACAAAAGCATGGATTAATCTTTCTGTCTCATTTTTGGACAGAAAGTTTCAGATTTTTGCAATGTTACGTAGATGGAAAAAAGCTGTCCTTGAAACAGTCTTGATTTGTTCGTCAAAAGAGAGATCAGGGTCCAGAGTAACTCCGAGGTCCTTCACAGTTTTATTTGAGACAACTGTACTACCATCAAGATTAATTGTCAGATTCAACAGAAGATCTCTTTGTTTCTTGGGACCTAGAACAAGCATCTCTGTTTTGTCCCGAGTCTAAAAGTAGAACATTTGCAGCCATCCACTTCCTTATGCCTGAAACACAGGCTTCTAGCGAGGGCAATTTTGGGGCTTCACCATGTTTCATCGAAATGTACAGCTGTGTGTCATCCGCATAGCAGTGAAAATTAACATTATGTTTCCGAATGACATCACCAAGAGGTAAAATATATAGTGAAAACAATAGTGGTCCTAAGGAGCAAGAGGACAGATGCAGAGCCTCGGTCTGACGCCATTAAAAGGTAATTTGCCACCTTCACAAGTGCAGTCTCAGTGCTATGATGGGGTCTAAAACCAGACTGAAGCGTTTCGTATACATTGTTTGTCTTCAGGAATGCAGTGAGTTGCTGCGCAACAGCTTTTTCTAAAAATGTTGAGAGGAATGGGAGATTCGATATAGGCCGATAGTTTTTTTTATATTTTCTGGGTCAAGGTTTGGCTTTTTCAAGAGACGCTTTATTACTGCCACTTTTAGTGAGTTTGGTACACATCCGGTGGATAGAGAGCCGTTTATTATGTTCAACATAGGAGGACTAAGGACAGGAAGCAGCTCTTTCAGTAGTTTAGTTGGAATAGGGTCCAGTATGCAGCTTGAAGGTTTAGAGGCCATGATTATTTTCATCAATGTGTCAAGAGATATATAGTACTAAAACACTTGAGTGTCTCCATTGATCCTAGGTCCTGGCAGAGTTGTGCAGACTCAGGACAACTGAGCTTTGGCGGAATACGCAGATTTTAAGAGGAGTCCGTAATTTGCTTTCTAGTGATCATGATCTTTTCCTCAAAGAAGTTCATGAATTTATCACTGCTGAAGTGAAAGCCATCCTCTCTTGGGGAATGCTGCTTTTTAGTTAGCTTTGCGACAGTATCAAAAAGAAATGTTGGATTGTTCTTATTTTCCTCAATTAAGTTGGAAAAATAGGATGATCGAGCAGCAGTGAGGGCTCTTTGATACTGCGCGGTACTCTCTTTCCAAGCTAGTCAGAAGACTTTCAGTTTGGTGTGGCGCCATTTCCGTTCCAATTTTTTGGAAGCTTGCTTCAGAGCTCGGGTATTTTCTGTATACCAGGGAGCTAGTTTCTTATGACAAATGTTTTTTGTTTTTAGGGGTGCAACTGCATCTAGGGTATTGCGCAAAGTTAAATTGAGTTCCTCAGTTAGGTGGTTAACTGATTTTTGTACTCTGACGTCCTTGTGTAGGCTGAGGGAGTCCGGAATGGCATCTAGGAATCTTTGGGTTGTCCGAGAATTTATAGCATGACTTTTGATGATCCTAGGTTGGGGTCTGAGCAGATTATTTGTTGCGATTGCAAACGTAATAAAATGGTGGTCCGATAGTCCAGGATTATGAGGAAAAACATTAAGATCCACAACATATATTCCACGGGACAAAACTAGGTCCAGAATATGACTGTGGCAGTGAGTAGGTCCGGAGACATGTTGGACAAAACCCACTGAGTCGATGATGGTTCCGAAAGCCTTTTGGAGTGGGTCTGTGGACTTTTCCATGTGAATATTAAAGTCACCAAAAATTTGAATATTATCTGCCATGACTACAAGGTCCTATAGGAATTCAGGGAACTCAGTGAGGAACGCTGTATATGGCCCAGGAGGCCTGTAAACAGTAGCTATAAAAAGTGATTGAGTAGGCTGCATAGATTTCATGACTAGAAGCTCAAAAGACGAAAATGTCGGGGGGGTTTTGTTGGTAAATTGAAATTTGCTATCATAAATGTTAGCAACACCTCCGCCTTTGCAGGATGCGCGGGGGATATGGTCACTAGTGTAACCAGGAGGTGAGGCCTCATTTAACACAGTAAATTCATCAGGCTTAAGCCATGTTTCAGTCAGGCCAATCACATCAAGGTTATGATCAGTGATTAGTTCGTTGACTATAACTGCCTTGGAAGTGAGGGATCTAACATTAAGTAGCCCTATTTTGAGATGTGAGATATCACAATCTCTTTCAATAATGGCAGGAATGGAGAAGGTCTTTATTCAAGTGAGATTGCTAAGGCGAACACCGCCATGTTTAGTTTTGCCCAAACTAGGTCGAGGCACAGACACGGTCTCAATGGGGATAGCTGAGCTGACTACACTGACTGCTAGTGACAGACTCCACTAAGCTGGCAGGCTGGCTAACAGCCTGCTGCCTGGCCTGCACCCTATCTCATTGTGGAGCTAGGGGAGTTAGCGCCCTGTCTATGTTCGTAGATAAGATGAGAGCACCCCTCCAGCTAGTATGGAGTCCGTCACTCCTCAACAAGTCAGGCTTGGTCCTGTTTGTGGGTGAGTCCCAGAAAGAGGGCCAATTATCTACAAATTCTATATTTTGGGAGGGATAGAAAACAGTTTTCAACCAGCGATTGAGTTGTGAAACTCTGCTGTAGAGCTCATCACTCCCCCTAACTGGTAGGGGGCCAGAGACAATTACAATTACATCTTTGTAGCTGATTTACAGGCTGAAGCTATGTTGTGCTTGGTGACCTCTGACTGTTTCATCCTAACATCGTTGGTGCCGACGTGGATAACAATATCCCTATACTCTCTACACTTGCCAGTTTTATCTTTAGCCAGCACCATCTTCAGATTAGCCTTAACGTCGGTAGCCCTGCCCCCTCGTAAACAGTGTATGATCGCTGGATGATTCGTTTTAAGTCTAATACTGCAGGTAATGGAGTCGCCAATGACTAGGGTTTTCAATTTGTCAGAGCTAATGGTGGGAGGCTTCGGCGTCTCAGACCCCGTAACGGGAGGAGTAGAGACAAGAGAAGACTCGGCCTCTGACTCCGACTCGCTGCTCAATGGGGAGAACCGGTTGAAAGTTTCTGTCGGCTGAATGAGCGACACCGGTTGAGCATTCCTACAGCATGTCCCTCCAGAAGCCATGAGAAAGTTGTCCGGCTGCGGGGACTGTGCGATGGAATTTATACTACTATCTGTACTTACTGGTGGCACAGACGCCATCCTTTCCTACACTGAAATTACCCTTGCCTAACGATTGCGTCTGAAGCTGGGCTTGCAGCACAGCTATCCTTGCCATAAGGCAATCGTTCTCCTGTATATTATGAGTACAGCGACTGCAATTAGAAGGCATCATGTTAATGTTACTACTTAGCTTCGGCTGGTGGAGGTCCTGACGAACCACTTCCAGGTAAAGCGTCTGGAGTGAAAAGGTTGAATGAAAAAAAGTAGAGCGAGGGGGGGGGGAAAACAAAAAATATAAACGGTAATTAAAAAGTAAAAACCGTAAAGATGTCTGGTAGCAAAGTAAGGTTAGCAACAAAAATGCACAGCAGCACGTAAACAAGTCTACAAGTTGTGACCGAAAATGACGTGTAGACAGAGATATTTAAATTCTCCACCTTTTCTCTGTCTAACTATCCACATGCTTGTCATCAGTATGCAGGGCTGAAGCCTGACCTATTAAAGTAATTTGTCAAATTGCAGCCAACTGCAGGCCCTCCAATCAGACTCAATGTTTTTCCTGCCGTCGAGTGAGTGGCTAAGGGCCTGAGACGGCCTGAAGCGTCTCTGAATACTAATACAGTTAAGAGTACACACACACCCTCTAAATGATTGTCGCCCCGTCGCACTCACCCATGTCATCATGAAGTTCTTCGAGAGGCAGGTCTTTGCCCACATCAAGGCATGGCACACTGCACCCACTCCGATTTGCCTTCCACTCAAACAGATCCACGGAAGATGCCATTTCCATCGCTATTCACACGGCCCTAACACATCTGTACAAGAGGAACATCTATACTTTGCCTTCGGGGAAAGGCCCCTTTACTTTTTCCACATTTTGTTACGTTACAGCTTAATTTTAAAATTGAATAAATTATGAGAAATAAAACTAATCTACATACAATACCATAACGACAAAGCCAAAACAGGTTTAGAATTTTTTTGTGCTAAAATAAACTGATATCATATTTACATAAGTATTCAGACCCTTTACTCAGTACTTTGTTGAAGCACCTTTGGCAGTGATTACAGCCTCAAGTCTTCTTGGATATAATGCTACAAGCTTGGCACACCTGTATTTGGGGAGTTTCTCCCATTCTTCTCTGCAGATCCTCTCAAGCTCTATCAGGTTGGATGGGGAGCGTCGCTACACAGCTATTTTCAGGTCTCTCCAGAGATGTTTGACCGGGTTCAAGTCCGAGTTCTGGCTGGGCCAATCAAGGACATTCAGAGACTTGTACAGAAGCCACTCTGCTTTGTCTTGGCTGTGTGTTTAGGGTCATTGTCCTGTTGGAAGCTGAACCTTTGCCCCAGTCTGAGGTCCTGAGCGCTCTGGAGCAGGTTTTCATCAAGGATCTCTTTGTACGTTCTCCGTTCATCTTTGCCTTGATCTTGACTAGTGCCCAGTCCCTGCCGCTGAAAAACATCCCCACACCATGGTGCTGCCACCACCATTCTTCAACGTAGGGAGGGTGCCAGGTTTCCTCCAGACGTGACACTTGGCATTCAGTCCAAAGAGTTGAATCTTGGTTTCATCAGACCAGAGAATCTTGTTTCTCATGGTCTGAGAGTCTTTAGGTGCCTTTTGGCTAACTCCAAGCGGGCTGTCATGTGCCTTTTTACTGAGGAGTGGCTTCCATCTGACCACTACCATAAAGGCCTGATTGGTGGAGTGCTGCAGAGATGGTTGTCCTTCTGGAAGGTTCTCCCATCTCCACAGTAGATCTCTAAAGCTAAAGCCTTCAGGTTCTTGGTCACCTCCCTGACCAAGGCCCTTGTCCCCCCGACTGCTCAGTTTGGCCTGGCGGCCTGCTCTAGGAAGAGTCTTGGTGGTTACAAACATCTTTCATTTAAAGAATGATGGAGGCCATTGTGTTCTTGTGGACCTTCAATTCTGCGGAAATGTTTTGGTACCCTTCCCCAGATCTGTGCCTCAACACAATCCTGTCTCGGAGCTCTATGGACAATTCCTTCAACCTCATGGCTTGGTTTTTGCTCTGACATGCACTGTCAGCTGTGGGACCTTATATAGACAGGTGTGTGCCTTTCCAAGTTATGTCCAATGAATTGAATTTACCACGGGTGTACTCCAATCAAGTTGTAGAAACTTCTCAAGGATGATCAATGGAAACGCCATTAAAAGGTACGGATGCACCTGAGCTCAATTTCGAAGTCTAATCGCAAAGAGGCTGAATACTTATGTAAATAAGGTATTTCTGTTGTTTTTTTCATATACATTTCTAAAATTCTGTTTTTGTTTTCTCATTATGAGGTATTGTGTGTAGTAGATTGCTGAGGATATTTATTTTTATTTAATACATTTTAGAAGAAGGCTGTAACGTAAAAAAAATTCGGAAAAAGTCAAGGGGTCTGAATAATTTTTGAAGGCACTGTATATACAAAGTATGTGGACACCCCTTCAAATTAGTGGGTTCAGCTATTTCAGCCAAACCCATTACTGACAGGTGTATAAAATTAAGCACACAGCCATTCAATCTCCATAGACAAACATTGGCAGTAGAATGGCCTTACTGAAGAGATCAGTGACTTTCAATGTGGCACCGTCATAGGATGCTACCTTTCCAACAAGTCAGTTCGTCAAATTTCTGCCCTGCTAGAGCTGCCCCGGTCAACTGTCAGTGCTCTTATTGTGAAGTGGTAAGGTATAAGAGCAACAACGGCTCAGGCGTGAAGTGGCAGGCCACACAAGCTCACAGAACGGGTCCGCCGGATGCTGAAGAGGATAGCGCTTAAAAATCATCTGTCCTCAGCAGCAACACTCACTATAGAGTTCCAAACTGCCTCTGGAAGCAACGTCAGTACAATAACTGTTCATCGGGAGCTTCATGAAATGGGTTTCCATGGCCAGCAGCCGTACACATGCCTAAGATCACCATGTGCAATGCCAAGCATCGGCTGGAGTGGTGTAAAGTGTGTCACTGTTGGACTCTGGAGCAGTGGAAACACATTCTCTGGAGTGATGATTAACGATTCACCATCTGGCAGTCCGTCGGACGAATCTGTGTTTGGCGGAAGCCAGGAGAACGTACCTGCCCCAATGCATAGTGCCAAATGTAAAGTTTGGTGGAGCAGGAATAATGGTCTAGGGCTGTTTTTCATGGTTCGGGCTAGGCCCCTTTGTTCCAGTGAAGGGAAATCTTAACACTACAGTATACAATGACATTCTAGACGATTCTGTGCTTCCAATTTTGTGGCAACAGTTTGGGAGGGGCCTTTCCTTTTTCTGCATGACAATGCCCTCATGCACAAAGCGAGGTCCATACAGAAATAGTTTGTCGAGATCAGTGTGGCAGAACTTGACTGGCCTGCACAGAGCCCTGACCTCAACTCCATCGAACACCTTTGGGATGAGTTGAAACGCCGACTGCGAGCCACCCAACATCAGTGCCCAGCCTCACTTATTCTTTGTGGTGGAATGGAAGCAAATCCACACAGCAATGTTCCAACATCTCGTGGAATCCTTCCCAGAAGAGTAGAGGCTGTTATAGCAGCAAAGGTGTGACCAACTCCATATTAATGCCCATGATTTTGGAATGAGATGTTCGATTAGCAGGTGTCCACATACTTTTGGTGATGTAGTGTATGTGAGAATGCTGTTCATTGACATTTCAGCATTCAACACTATTGTTCCCTCCAAGCTCAAAGCCCTGGGTCTGGACACTACCCTTCAACTAGATCCTGCACTTCCTGACAGGCAGACCACAGGCTGTGAGGATTGGCAACAACACCTCCATACTGACTCTTAATACAGGGGCCCCCAGGGGTGTGTCCTCAGCCCTCTGCTGTACTTCCTGTTTACCCATGAATACAAGGCTTTGCACGAAACCAACTCCATCAAGTTTGCTGATGACACCACGGTTGTAGGCCTGATAACCAACAACGACAAGTGATCCTCTAGGGAGGAGGTAAGTGAACTGGTGTGTGGTGCCAGGACAACAACCTCTCCCTCAACGGCAGCAAAACAAAGGAGTTGGTTGTTGACTTTAGGAAGCAGAGGGAACACACCGCGATCTGTATCAACGGGACTGCAGTAGAGAGTCAACAGTTTTGAGTTCCTCTGTGTCCACATCACAGATGACTTGACATGACTAATAACACCACCACTCTTGTCAAGAAGGCGCACAGCTCCTCTACTTCCTAAGACATCTGAAGAAATGAGGCAGGCCACCCCGCATCCTCTCCAAGTAGTACTACTGCACCATCGAGAGTGTCTTGACCAATTGCATCACTGCCTGGTACAGAATTTCTCCATCCACGACCTCAATGCCCTGGGGCTGTGTTCCCACCCATCCAGGACATCTACTTGAAACGGTGCCTGAGGAAGTCCCGCAGCATCATCGAGGACTCTACACACCCCAGCCACGAGTTGTTCACTCACTTACCGTCGGGCAGACTGATAGCAACAGGCTCAGAGACAGTTTCTATCTACAACCCATGAGACTCCTGAACACTTGAACTGGACTGACCACCAGCACTGACTCCCCACACCTTAACACACACACACCTTAACACACACACACCTTAACACACACACACACACACACACACACACATTCATACTACACACATCACAACTGCTGCTACCAAAATCAAATCATTTTTACTATTGCTAATACTTCTCAATTCAAACACTTGCCCCCCCAATCCCCCCTTCCCCAAAACACATACGTTTCTGTATTACACTTATGCTAAAATGTATTATTCTATTCTACTGAGCCATTTACTTTATGTTCGTATTCTTATATTTTATTATTTCTTATTGTTGCATTGTTGAGAATAAACCTGCAAGTAAGTATTTTGTTGGAAGGTGAATACCATGTGAATACCATGTGTATCCTGTACATAAGACTTGAAAACACACACCAGCATGGCCATGTGACTGACTGACACCCCATCCTCCAGTGTAATCCTGTCAGGCTGAAGGACCTGGGAGCAGAGGCTGACTCTGAGCTGTCATGCAGTGGAATGGTGGTGTGGTTGAGAAATATCCCCCACTCTGATGTCACTCGCATTAAGGGAATGGAGACATGCTACGCTTTCCTAAAACAGACATGAATATGTCTGATCTCTCAATTTTCTCTCGTTCTGTCGTTCTGGTCTTTAGACCACAAACCACAATAATGTGTTTATGTTTTTGCTTTAGTAACACTACTCTTACTGTGACTCAGCGGCTTTGTTCTCCTATGGCTCTTGTTGCATGTCATTATGACACCTGTGTACTTAACCAAATGGGAAGAAAACCTTCAATCTGTTTCACTAGGTCCCACAGACACCTGCCTGCCCTGCAGCCTCTCTGCTCTCTGTTCCACCAACACGGCGTCTTTTTAAATCTACGAGGCGTTCGGTTCGCCACACTGTCTGCTGTCGATACTCCCATTCGTCTTCTGCCCGTCTCCCTATTTGACGTGTTGAATTAGCTCATGGCTGGGTAGCCTATTTGTTTAAATGACTTGTTTTATGTGTTGGTGAGGGCAATGTGGTGTGCCAGGCCTACTCAACGCTGCCCTTTTCTCCAGTCTGTTCCTCAGTGGTTTTATTGGGCCTGGCCGTGTGGTGTTGTATTATCATGCAGAGCCAGAGTAGTGACACGCGCTGGGGCCCGATCTGGCCCGACCCAGCCCACCTGCCTCAAAGGCAGGCAGGCTTTACAGAGCTGAATACCGTGCTCTCTCTTTGCTGGGCCGTTATAAGAGGCGGGTGCTGGGGGACGAGGGGCAGAGTAAGCACAGGACGTATCTGCCTTTTATACGTGCTGGCGTGCCTCCCTTCATGTGCCGGGCAGATTTGTGGCAGGGCCCTCTGAACTCAGAATATTAATATGGCTGCGCTGCCTGGAGGGGACAGGGCTCATTGCAACAGTCTGAGAGGAAGGGAGGGAGGAAAATAACTACTCGTTCTTTCTCAATCTCGCTCTCTCATTCTCACTTTCTTGGGTTAAAGTACTCACCTACACAGCTGTTCAATGGTCTCCCGAGTGGCGCAGCGGTCTATGGCACTGCATCCCAGTGCTAGAGGCGTCACTACAGACCCTGGTTCGATTCAAGGCTGTATCACAACCAACCGTGACTGGGAGTCCCATAGGGCGCCGCATTATTGGCCCGGTGTCGTTCGGATTTGGCCGGGGTAGGCTGTCAATGTAAATACTCATTTGTTCTTAACTGACTTGCCTAGTTAAATAAAGGTTAAATAAAAAGTACAATGGCATCACAAGTTATGATTGTCTTATGAGCTATCTCCGTTGAGTCAGTCACCTGCTCTGCCACCCACATCAGTTAAAGGGATGCTTCGGGATTTTGGCAGAGAGTCAGATGAATTTTCCCCAGAGTCAGATGAACTGGTGGATACTATTTTTATGTCTGTGTGTAGTTTGAAGGAAGTTGCTAACTATCGCCATCGCAATTGCTAACTAGTGTTAGCGCAATGACTGGAAGTCTATGGGTAACTGCTCATTACGCTAATGCTGGTTGGCATTGTCTCGCTAAACTTCCTCCTGGACACCGAGACATACAAATGGTATCCACGAGTTCATCTGACTCTGTAGAAGTAGTTAAAGGGCCTCATTGCCAAAATCCCGAAGTATCATTTTATCTTCACCCCATCTCAATCATTGGATGTACCTTATCATCCCACGTCTGCCCCTGTATCAGTGTTAGTTGGATACACACACACACACTCCCTCTCTACCAGGAGTGTGTCAGGAGTGTGTGAACAGTCTCCCTCAGCCCTCCCATCATAAATGGCTTATCAATATAAATCTGACCATATGCGGCTTTCAGGCACTCCATCATTGCCAGATGGACTGACACACACACACACACAGACACAGACACACTGCCAGAGGTGTAAAACGTGTGCATAAATCAGTGGTGGATCAGGGGCTTCTCAGAAGCCATCTCTCTAGCAGCAGTCTGGAAAGGTTGAATTCATCTCAACCCTAATAGAAGACAGGTGTCTGTTATAGTGATCCTCTCCACTGAAACCAATGCTCTCTTCTTGCCATGAAGCTCACAGCACAGCTTGGGTAAGTACTGTATGTTCCTCATAATAAATATGTCTGCCAAGCTGAGAGAGAAACAAAGATGGAGAGAGATGTCTGAGGGATACCTGAGTGAGAGAAAAGTACTGTCTGACAGACAGTGAGAACCTATCACTAGGTTTAGCTGTTTTCTATCCAGAAGTAGCCTATAAAGAGCTCTGTTGGAGTGAAGTGAGCATGACATCCAGACATGCAGCAGCAGTGTGAGGACTAGAGGAGGGACTAGAGGAGGGTTAGGCTGGTGTATGTCTGTCCAGACCCAGACTGATACACTTTTAAATTAAGATGAGTTTGTCTTGGTAATACTGTCCAATTGAGCTTCAGAGACATTAATAAATGCTGCTGTTGTTGGTAGGATCAATGGGGGTGACATTTTGTGTGTGCGTGTGTCCGATCTCCGTCCAGCAGGCAGTGACATTGATTTCCTCTCCCTGTAACTTCCTGTGTGAGCTGATAGATAGTTTCCAGTGGCAGCCCTCTGTCTCACTGCCAGACTATTCTGATCCCCATCTCTCCTTCTTTCATCCCTCCATCCCTGAGCTCCAGACCACAGCCCTCTCATTTATTAATCATCACCACTGATCTCAGAGAGAGAGAGTGTGTGTGTGTGTGTGTGACATCTGTGGTGTGATGTGTGTTCTGCGTGTGTGTGTGTGTGTGTGTGTGTGTGTGTGTGTGTGTGTGTGTGTGTGTGTGTGTGGTAGAAGAAGAAGAAGGAATTAGAGGGGGAGAGACATGGAAGGAGAGAGAATCAGGCCCTGGTTTTAAGTATACACTTTCTCCACATCCATCTCACTAGCTTCATATCTGCATCTCTTCACCCCTCCATCTCGCCACGGTCCAGATCCAAGAGATCCCGTCCGTGTGGACGACATGACGTCATGCAGCTTAGCTTAGGAGAGAGAGAGCACTAGCATGGCTCTGCTGTGAAATAAGGATACTCATGAAATCATTCACTTTTCCAACGTGTTATGTAATGGATTGCAGTATGAGAATCATTGTGACCTTTGACCATGTAAAGCCAACTCCAAAAGGAAATACTAATTTGGTTGTGTACTGAGTCTTAGCCTGAGTCTTAGGCTTTTGGTTTGACATTTTATTTTCTTCGAGGTGATTATCTGGCAGAGTTGTTATAAATATGATGTATTGATTGATAATGACACGCTATATATGTTTATCACATTTCCGTTTTCTATTTTCAGATCCCATTCTCTCTGGTCCAGTTTCCACTGTGGGAGTATTTAAAGGTATGGATCCTCCTCTGTCTCTCTGTGCTGTAATGTGTCCCTGTAATGATGGTGCCATAAAGTCGTAATAGGATGCTTATGTTCTGACACATTTACAGTGGAGTCGGACCTACTTGGCCATGTCTCCTCGGCAGTAGAGGTTGGGAAATTATGGCCTTGTTTAATGGGTCACCACGGCATTGTCAACTCTCTCTCTCTATATCTCTCTATCTCTCCTTCTTTCCTTCTCTCCTTCTCTCTTTCTCTCCTTCTCCATTGTCTGCTTGGACACATAAAAGCTGTTTTTTCTTTGAAAGCGTTTGTGAGAGTGACATCATGTCTCCGGGGGCGCGGGCAGTAGAACATTCCATTAACGTTAGGCCCAAACGAGCAGTGCAGCGTGGACTGACCAGGAGGGGTGGGAGGGGGGTCAATAGACCACACAGCTGTGCTGGAGCGGGGGATGGATCTGCACCCCCTGCTGCAGAGTAAGACGTGTCATTCACAAGCCCCTCTTTGTCACAATCTCAAAGGCCTTCACTCCAGGCTATCTGCACACAGCCATTAGGAAAAAGTTTAACTGGACAGGCCAGCTCTGGAATATGGCCCCTCTCCCCAAACTCCGCTCTCCCCTCCTCTCTCTTGTCCCCTCTGCCCATCTACCCTTCTATCCTATCTCCTCTCTAACCTCTCCTCTCGCCTACCGGCCTGTATGAATTGTAGTCTCTCCTGGAGATCCCTGGCCTGGAAACCATAAAAGCTTCACTTAGAAAAGTAAAACTAATAGCTAGCTAATGGTTAAATGTATTTTTTGGCTGTTTGGAGAGCCAGGAGACTGGTTAATGTGTGTTAATGTGTGTGTCTGTGTGCGCCTGCCGTCTGTGTGTGGCATTCTCACCCTGAGCTCCACATCTGCTCCGGGGTACAAATGTGCTGCGTTACGGCTTTTTATTTCTGTTTCATACGGAGCCAGCAGCACAGCTGTCAGCAGACACACAGAGCTCCTCACACATCACCCAACCAGTACAGACCAACAGAGACCTTCCTCATCCCATTAACATGCTATGAGATCAATCTATACTAAGAAATGTAGCTACACGCAACTCAAACGTTCATGCTAATATCTCACTGACATCAATGCATGTTTTTATGTTAAACTTGCACACACATTTCACAAGTTAGGATTTAGCCCCCTATGTCAATCGAATTCACTCAACAAATGAGCCAGAGCAATCAGCAAACCAACACTACGTACCTTTTAACCACCAGATCCATATAAACATCCCCAACACACACACTGTCTTCCTCCCATAGCCCACCAAACCAACACTACGTACCTTTTAACCACCAGATCCATATAAACATCCCCAACACACACACTGTCTTCCTCCCATAGCCCACCAAACCAACACTACGTACCTTTTAACCACCAGATCCATATAAACATCCCCAACACACACACTGTCTTCCTCCCATAGCCCACCAAACCAACACTACGTACCTTTTAACCACCAGATCCATATAAACATCCCCAACACACACACTGTCTTCCTCCCATAGCCCACCAAACCAACATAGCTTATTACAAACATGTCCATCACCACATAAGTCTACACCACACGCACACACACACAGTAGAAGGAGGATGAGGTAGGTCTATTTTGACCAGGCAGATTTCCCTCTTATTAGTCATTCAGGAGGGAGAAGTGGAGAGGCTTCCCACCATGCAGGCCTTTGATGTGGAAAACAAAGTCTCCCTTTCAATCTGCAACCTAATGGAATAAATATGACACATCCTCTCCCTGCTCTCCCAAATCTACATGTGTGTTTACGTTTGAACATGTGTGAGTATACGCGTGTGCGTGCGTGCGTGTGTGTGTTAGATAGAGATCATGTATGCTAGAGATTAAGTTAGCAGGAAGGTTAATAAACTCAGCAAAAAAAGAAACATCCTCACTGTCAACTGCGTTTAATTTCAGCAAACTTTACATGTGTAAATATTTGTATGAACATACCAAGATTCAAAAATTGAGACATAAACTGAACAAGTTCCACAGACATGTGACTAACAGAAATGGAATAATGTGTCCCTGAACAAAGGGGGGGGGGGTCAAAATCAAAAGTAAGAGTCAGTATCTGGTGTGGCCACCAACTGCATTAAGTACTGCAGTGCATCTCCTCATGGACTGCACCAGATTTGCCAGGTACTGCTGTGAGATGTTACCCCACTCTTCCACCAAGGCACCTGCAAGTTCCCGGACATTTCTGGGGGCAATGGCCCTAGCCCTCACCCTCCGATCCAACAGGTCCCAGACATGCTCAATGGGATTGAGATCCGGGCTCTTCGCTGGTCATGGCAGAACACTGACATTCCTGTCTTGCAGGAAATCACGCACAGAACTGGCAGTATGGCTGGTGGCATTGTCATGCTGGAGGGTCATGTCAGGATGAGCCTGCAGGAAGGGTACCACATGAGGGAGGAGGATGTCTTCCCTGTAACGCACAGCGTTGAGATTGCCTGCAATGACAACAAGTTCAGTCCGATGATGCTGTGACACACCGCCCCAGACCATGACGGACCCTCCACCTTCAAATCGATCCCGCTCCAGTGTACAGGCCTCGGTGTAACGCTCATTCTTTCGATGATAAACGCGAATCCGACCATCACCCCTGGTGAGACAAAACCGTGACTCATCAGTGAAGAGCACGTTTTGCCAGTCCTGTCTGGTCCAGCGACGGTGGGTTTGTGCCCATAGGCAACGTTCTTGCCAGTGATGTCTGGTGAGGACCTGCCTTACAACAGACCTACAAGCCCTCAGTCCAGCCTCTCTCAGCCTATTGTGGACAGTCTGAGCACTGATGGAGGGATTGTGCGTTCCTGGTGTAACTCGGGCAGTTGTTGTTGCCATCCTATCCCGCAGGTGTGATGTTCGGATCTACCGATCCTGTGCAGGTGTTGTTACACGTGGTCTGCCACTGCGAGGATGATCAGCTGTCCGTCCTGTCCTCCCTGCAGCGCTATCTTAGGCGTCTCACAGTACAGACATCTGTTCTATGACAACCAAACTGTTACAATGTGTTTTCAAGAAGGACCAGCAATTATCTGTCAGCCTTGGGCCGAACCTGCAGCCCAACTACATCCAGAACTCTACACCAGAATCCAACACAACCAAACAGCATTCAGACCTGCCATGCTCACCAATGTTGCGGAGAGAGGGAAAGGATGGCATGATGGTTGTTTTATAGCAGCAGCTAGGAAACCCCAAACAAGACAAGTATAGGTTGTGTAATTAGCTAGCGGTGAGGTATTGTGTAATTAGTTGAGGTTCCAGTCCAACCTGTTTTATATGACGTTAGCCCAGATAGTGCCTTCTGTCACAATATTTGAACATAAACACAGAAATATGGAACACAGAGTCCTGAACTGATCCAACATCATAAGCTCCATGGTGAATATAACTCCATAAGCTCCATGGTGAATATACAGTGGGGAGAACAAGTATTTGATACACTGCCGATTTTGCAGGTTTTCCTACTTACAAAGCATGTAGAGGTCTATAATTTTTATCATAGGTACACTTCAACTGTGAGAGAAGTTACTGGTTGGTAAGTGATCAAATACTTATGTCATGCAATAAAATGCAAATTAATTACTTAAAAATCATACAATGTGATTTTCATTCTTTGGGGATGCTTTTCTGCAAAGGGGACAGGACGACTGCACCGTATTGAGGGGAGGATGGATGGGGCCATGTATCGCGAGATCTTGGTCAACAACCTCCTTCCCTCAGTATGAGCAATGAAGATGGGCCGTGGCTGGGTCTTCCAGCATGACAACGACCCGAAACACACAGCCAGGGCAACTAAGCAGTGGCTCCGTAAGAAGCATCTCAAGATCCTGGCCTAGCCAGTCTCCAGACCTGAACCCAATAGAAAATCTTTGGAGGGAGCTGAAAGTCCGTATTGCCCAGCGACAGCCCCGAAACCTGAAGGATCTGGAGAAGGTCTGTATGGAGGAGTGGGCCAAAATCCCTGCTGCAGTGGTGTGCAAACCTGGTCAAGAACTACAGGAAACGTATGATCTCTGTAATTGCAAACAAAGGTTTCTGTACCAAATATTAAGTTCTGCTTTTCTGATGTATCAAATACTTATGTCATGCAATAAAATGCAAATTAATTACATAAAAATCATACAATGTGATTTTCTGGATTTTTGTTTTAGATTCCGTCTCTCACAGTTGAAGTGTACCTATGATAAAAATGACAGACCTCTACATGCTTTGTAAGTAGGAAACCCTGCAAAATCTCCCACTGTAACTCATAAGCTCCATGGTGAATATAACTCCATAAGCTCCATGGTGAATATAACTCATAAGCTCATGGTGAATATAACTCAATAAAGCTCCATGGTGAATATAACTCCATAAGCTCCATGGTGAATATAACTCCATAAGCTCACATGGTGAATATAACTCCATAAGCTCCATGGTGAATATAACTCCATCAAGCTCCATGGTGAATATAACTCCATAAGCTCCATGGTGAATATAACTCCATAAGCTCCATGGTGAATATACTCATAAGCTCCATGGTGAATATAACTCCATAAGCTCCATGGTGAATATAACTCCATAAGCTCCATGGTGAATATAACTCCATAAGCTCCATGGTGAATATAACTCCATAGCTCCATGGTGAATATAACTCCATAAGCTCATGGTGAATATAACTCCATAAGCTCCTGGTGAATATAACTCCATAAGCTCCATGGTGATATAACTCCATAAACTCCTGTATAACTCCTATGGTGAATATAACTCCATAAGCTCCATGGTGAATATACTCCATAAGCTCCATGGTGAATATAACTCCATAAGCTCCATGGTGAATATAATCCATAACTCCATGTGAATATAACTCCATAAGCTCATGGTGAATATATCCATAAGCTCCATGGTGAATATACTCCATAAGCTCCATGGTGAATATAACTCCATAAACTCCATGGTGAATATAACTCCATAAGCTCCATGGTGAAATATTGAACAAATGTTGTTTCTTCACACTTTGGCATGATAGTATAGACTGCAGACAGCTCTCTTCAGCTGGGTCCATTCTGTTCCCTCTTCACTTGGATGACCTAACCCCATGAACATGTTCAAATAACAGAGCTTAGCTTCTCTTCTCTACTGACAGAGTGAGTCAATTAGTTCACATATGAGTACAGCATAACTTTATCAGCCAGGGCTCTTCTGCTGAGCAGAGGAGTTTTGGGGACCTTTACTGCACTTTTTTCTTGTCTTTCCCTTTCCCCTTCCCCTCTCTTTCTGTCCTGTAATGTGCTTGGGAAAAGAGCGAATGACATCATTCTGGAGATGGCGAGGGGAACAACAGAAAATAGCTGTGCCATTTGGTTCCCAGCCCCAGGCCGATTCCGATGAGGTTTGGGATGTGTTTTTAATGCGTCTGATAACTCGAATAACCACCCCCTCTTCTCCCTCTTTCTCCCTCTCGCTATCTCTCTTTCTCTCTCTCCTTTCTCTCTCCTCTCAGACTCAGTGGTCATGGAGGCAAGGTCACACTCTCTACTCTTGGCAGGCTGCAGTGTGCGGAGCTTTTGCAGGTGCAGAGGATTATATGCTGCTTTGGGAAAGGCAGAGAGGGAGGGACGGAGAGGAGGTTGGATGGTAGAGGGCCAGGAATATAGAAAGTTTAACCAAGCCACATTCCTGAAGAATTCTACACCGGTTGCCTCAGTTGGCACAGTGTCTTTTACCTGCGTCACAGGCCTGGAAAGACAAGAGACCGTTGAAAAAAGAGAAAGCACTTTTGATTGATCGAATGTTTTTGCTGTAGATAGAGGTAAAGTTATTGGTCGATTGACTCACTCTGTCAGTAAGTGCTGCACACATAGAGGGCCAGGTTTCAGTGTTGTGCCTCAGCACAGATGAGCATCAGGGGAATGGAAGAAAGGAGGAGAAGAGAGGGGAGTCCAGGAGGGGGGGAGAAGGGCCCGCCCTCGGCACTGGGGCCCATGCAGCTGTCTGACATCCTGAGCAATGAGGCCTGAAGCGGTCTCAGGCAGAGAGAGAGAGAAACCGAGAGGGAGGGGGGACAAAATAGTGAGCAAAAGAGAGGTGGAGAGTGTGAGAGAGTAGAGAGAGAGAGAGAGATATGGATACAGAGACAAAGAGAGAGAGAGACGAAGAGAGAAAGGGAGACAGTTGGGCCATAACTCTTTAGTCTGTGTGACAGGCCAGACAAAAAGCAGATTTGTAGGAGCTGAGGGCTGGGGCTGAGGACACTGCACCCTGAGGACCATAGACATGGCCACAAGCCACCCCACCTGGAGCAAACACACACTGGGGAGGAGAGGGGGGGTGGAAGGGCAGTTGGAGGGGGAGAGGAGAGAGAGAGGAAAGATGGGGGGTGTAGTAGAGGGAGAGAAATGGAGAGGTGAGGAGTAGAGATGGAATAAGAGAGGAGGTAGAATAGATGGGGGAGGAGAGAGAAAGCCAGAATGACAGAGGGGGAGACGGTGTAATCTCTGAGTCTGAGTTGAGTTGATTTCCCCACACAACAGAGGACCAAGAGGGATGCTCAGGTTTCACTCGACTTCTCCACATCATGCCTTATAAAGTATGTGTGATCCAGTCAGCATAGGAAATAGTCACACTTCATATATTCCTCTACTTGTGTGGAAGGCTAAGAGACACATAATGGCACGGTCTCTTATCTTCTGTGAACCGCCTGTTGAATCGACACTTTCATTGCCAGACCACTAAACTGGATTACTTAATTGACTGATTTTACGTAATTGACAGATTTTAACTTAATTGACTGATTTTGTATTTAACCTTGCTTGTAATGTCGATCATATCATGTGATTTTACACCAGTTCTAGATCCCAAAGCGACCCGGCTTATTAGATTTGCATGGATACCAAATGCTTTGAGGGATACCCAAGTATCGTAGAATCCAGTATGTTTTATCAACACAGAGTCTACAAGAGTATACTTGGTGAGGGTTGGGAAAATCAAAAGTCCGAGAAGTCAGCGACATACTCCCAGCTAGTCAAATCCATACTCATTCTCAGAACAGTGCTTACAACAATGGTAAAAGTCCCAAAGCATATAGAGATGGTTATTGGAAACCTCTTATAACATTTAAATGTATGACAGTTACATGGCCAAGCATCAGCTCCTCTCCCTCACTGCTCTTCAGTAGCCCATTATGTCCCTGACAGCAGTTGCTATGTAATGTAGTCTGGACGATAGTCAGTCCGACAGACAGACACTGAGAGGGTGTAGAGGTTTTGGCACTCTCCTCCCCCTCCTCTCGTCTCAGTGGGGACACCCCTGGAACCTTCAGAGTGTGGGCCTCCAAACTTGGCCTGGGTTTAGATAGGGGGGGGGGGGTAACCGCTCCTGTAGCGCTGCAATAAAGAGAAGCAGCCGGGGTGGGAGGGGGGGGTGAGACTGACAGACAGAGACAGACAGACCGACAGTGTGTGGGGGTCCCTGTGTGTGTAGTGTTTAGTGAGGCGTGGGCCTGACTGACGGTGTGGGAGGAATAGTGGGTCTGGTCTAGGAATGGAACTGTATTGGGGAAACATCTTTGAGAGTATCAATGTATCCCATTGAATCATGAAATGTAGCTAACTATTATTTTGATGTCAAAAAGGTCATGAGTGTATTTTGTCATTACAGAACAGAAATGTTTGCAGTGCACTCATTTTGTTTGTTTGCGTGTGTGTGTGTGTGTTATTCGCTGCGTTTCCAGGTGGAATAGCAGCGTTCGTCACCACTCCCCTGGATGTGGCTAAGACCAGGATCATGTTGGCCAAGGTAAGGCCCAATCAAGCTAACCCAGGCCGGGCCAGCTACAGGACTGTTCAACACTGTCTGTCTGCTGAGTGACGCCTCACAGACAGAAAGCCCCACAGTGAACTGCAGTTCTCTAATGTAGACAAAGCTCAGCAGAGACACACTGCCATGGAGAACAGAACAGAGTATGGACAGTGGTGACACGCACATTCACTCTGTGTTCTCCACAGCCCAGCGTTGAATGGACAGTGTTCTGTGGACATGTTTGTGTTCATGTTTAATGTTAGCTGTAGTACATCTGGACAGGCCAGAGTAGTTTCCAATGGAACGGACAGACAGGCCTCTCATCTCTCTGAGAGAGCAGGAACAGAAGGCTTGTGTCATTGTGTTAGCCTAGCTCTGCTCTGCCTGTCCTGGTATATCATGCGTTTACTCTGCTAGCTCCTGTGTTTGTCTGACTGTGTCTCTCTGTGTTATGTTAGTGGGGGTGTTGTGAGTTCAGTTGAGCCCTGTCGTTGTGTCCTTGGATAAGACAAAGTGTTCTGTGCTTTTTGTTCTCCGCGATGACAAATGAGATACTACTTTTTTACTCTGTAACACTTCAGTTGGTTAGACGTGGCGCTTGTGTGAAGATGGTGAAAACAATGTTATATGATGTGTCAAAACATTTGCCATAAACATGTTTTAGCAGGGGTTATAGAGTTAGGGGTGAGGTCGCTTGGGATTTTATTGACATAATATTATCTAGTTGTTACATGAATTCATGTTTTTAGTGCTAAAACACACAATGGAGCATTTTCTGACTCTATAAAACCCCACATAAGATCACCCATGGTAGTTAATTTCTCTTCTTTACCTCACCGGGGCCCTGAACGCCTGTTGCACAAGCCCAGACAGGACTGAGGTGTGGGGTGAAGAGAAGTGGGGGTGGAGGGGAGGAGGGCTGTTGATGGGATATGGCGGTGTTGAAGCTTGTCACATTAGTTTCCTCCTGTTCCAGAAGAAAAGTCAGAGCCAGGGGTGGGTCTGCTGGCTGGGACAGGGGTGGGTCTGGTCTGCTGGCTGGGACAGGGGTGGGTCTGCTGGCTGGACAGGGGTGGGTCTGCTGGCTGGGACAGGGGTGGGTCTGGTCTGCTGGCTGGGACAGAGGTGGGTCGTGCTGGCTGGGCAGGGTGGGTCTGCTGGCTGGACAGGGGTGGGTCTGCTGGCTGGGAAGGCTGGGTCTGCTGGCTGGACAGGGGTGTTCTGCTGGCTGCTGCTCAGAGAGACTGCTCAGACTGTTCCTCAGTGGCCAGCAGGACCTAGAAAAACACAGAACAGGGACTCTTACCATGCTGCACTGCCCACAGCCTGGCAAACAGCACTGTGTCCTCTGAAACCTGAAGATATTTCTAACGCTGCAGATATTCTAACTCTGCAGATATTTGCTTTAAAGCAGTATCCAAATCCATAGGATGTAGTGTCACAATATAATAGCCATATCTAGGAATACCAAAGTTCCAAAGGCTGGGCCTAATATAGTGTATAAGAGGTAATACACTAAGTTTTATTGTGATTCATATGTTGATGATGTAAAGAATATTTGCTGGTTGTGGTGTGTATGAGGAGCAACCAGACGCTGCATTTGACGCATTTATGAAACTACTGTTACTAAGTATGCATCCATTAAGAAAATGACTGTAAAAAATTGTTAACTTGTCCCCTTGGATTGATGAGGAATTGAAAAATTGTATGGTTGAGAGGGATGAGGCAAAAGGTATGGCAATTAAGTCTTGCAGCCCAACTGATTGGCAAACATACTGCAAATTAAGAAATCATGTGACTAAACTAAATTAAAATAAACTACACTGTGAAATAAAGGTAAATTATATAAAGAATGATAGTAAAAAGCTTTGGGGCAACTTAAATAACATTTTGGGGAAAAAAGCCAACTCGGCTCCTTCATTCATTGAATCAGATGGCTTATTCATCACAAAGCCCACTGATATTGCAAACTACTTTAATTACTTTTCATTGGCAAGATAAGCAAACTTAGGGATGACATGCCAGCAACAAACGCTGTCACTACACATCCAAGTATATCAGACCAAATTATGAAAGACAAGAATTGTACTTTTGAATTCCGTAAAGTCAGTGTAGAAGAGGTGAAAAAATTATTGTTGTCAGTCAACAATGACAAGCCACCGGGGTCTGACAATCTGGATGGAAAATTTCTGCGGATAATAGCAGACGATATTGCCACTCCTATTTGCCACATCTTCAATTTAAGCCTACTAGAGAGTGTGTGCCCTCAGGCCTGGAGGGAAGCTAAAGTCATTCCGCTACCCAAGAATAGTAAAGCCCCATTTACTGGCTCAAATAGCCAACCAATCAGACTGTTACAAACCCTTAGTAAACTTCTGGAAAAAATTGTGTTTGACCAGATACAATGCTATTTCACAGTAAACAAATTGACAACAGAATTTCAGCATGCTTATTGGGAAGGACACTCAACAAGCACAGCACTTACACAAATGACTGATGATTGGCTGGGAGAAACTGATGATAAAATGATTGTGGGGGCTGTCTTGTTAGACTTCATTGCAGCTTTTGACATTATCGATCATAGTCTGCTGCTGGAAAAACGTATGTGTTATGTCTTTACACCACCTGCTATAATCTGGATAAAGAGTTACTTGTCTAACAGAACACTTAGGGTGTTCTTTAATGAAAGCCTCTCAAATATAAGCCAGTTAGAATCAGGAATTCCCCAGGGTAGCTGTTTAGGCCCCTTGCAATTTTTACTAACGACATGCCACTGACTTTGAGTAAAGCCAGAGTGTCTATGTATACATGTCAGCTACTACAGTGACTGAAATGACTGCAACACTCAATGAAGAGCTGCAGTTAGTTTCAGAGTGGGTGGCAAGGAATAAGTTAGACCTAAATATTTCTGAAGCTAAAAGCATTGTATTTGGAACAAAACACTCACTAAACCCTAAACCTCAACTAAATCTTGTAATAAATAATGTGGAAATTGAGGAAGTTGAGATGACTAAAGTGCTTGGAGTAACCCTAGATTGTAAGCTGTCATGGTCAAAATATTTTGATGCAGTAGTAGCTAAAATGGGGAGAAGTCTGTCTATTATAAAGCGATGGTCTGCCTTCTTAACAACACTATCAACAAGGCAGGTCCTACAGGTCCTAGTTTTGTCACACCTTGACTACTGTTCAGTCCTGTGGTCAGGTGCCACAAAAAAAGGACGTAGGAAAATTGCAATTGGCTCAGAACAGGGCAGCACGGCTGGTCCTTGGATGTACACAGACAGCTAATATTAATAATATGCAGGTCAATCTCTCCTGGCTGAAAGTGGAGGAGAGATTGACTTCATCACTACTTTTATTTATGAGAGGTAGAATGCACCGAGCTGTCTGTCTAAACTACTGGCACACAGCTCGGACGCCCATTCATACCCCACAAGACATGTCTCTTCACAGTCCACAATGTCCTCACAGTCACCAAGTCCAGAACAGACTATGGGAGGCACACAGTACTACATAGAGCCATGACTACATGGAACTCTATTCCACATCAAGTAACTGACACAAGCAGTAAAATTAGATATAAAAAAACAGATAAAAAACACCTTATGGAACAGCGTGGACTGTAAAGCAACACAAGCATTGCCACAGACACATGCATACACACACACACACACACACACACACACACACACACACACACACACACACACACACACGCACTATACATACATGGATTTAGTACTGTAGATATGTGGTAGTGGTGGAGTAGGGGCCTGAGGGCACACAGTGTGTTGTGAAATCTGTGAATGTATTGTAATGTTTTTAAACTTGTATAAACTGCATTAATTTTGCTGGACCCCAGGAAGAGTAGCTGCTGCTTAGGTAGCAGCTAATGGGGATCCATAATAAATACAAAAACAAATACTGCTGGGCACACAAAAACACACAGGGTGATTTACAGTCCAGGCCGCAGTTATGCTAACCCCGCACCCCACCCTTCACTTCCCCTCTCTTTAATCACCCTCCCATTCCTCTTGCCACGCTAGTCCCTCCCCCCCTCAAGCTTAACTACTTCTCCCACTCCCCAATCCTGATCCCACTCCCCCCAATCAAGACCTCTGGCATAAAACTGCAACAGGTGGAGTGTGGGCGGTGGGTGGTTATGGGTGTCACCTGTGTTGCCACCGATGTCTGTGTGGGGAGGAGTGGGAGGAGGTTGGATGGGCGATGAAGACTAAACAGGGTGTCTGTCCAAGTGGCAGGAAGTGGAGGAAACTATCCATCTATCGTCACGTCTCTTAATTGTTCTTTCTCTCTCTCTCTTAGGCTGGGACTAGTACAGCGAGTGGAAACATCCCACTGGTGCTGTTAGATGTGTGGAAGACTAGGGGCTTGACGGGGTAAGTATGGCCCATCACACGCTGCTGTTCTGGGGGAACCTGAGGACTAGGCTGGGGTAGCCTTTTGTACCTATGTACACATTTCAACAAGTGTCTCTGACTAGGTATCCCCTTCCCCTTTCTATTGTTGAAAGACTGTGTTTGTTAAAATCTTAAACCATTTCTCTTAGCCTGTACATTTTTTTTGACTTTGCATTATCTGATTTAAAGTCCTACAGTTTTTCGCATAATCAGGTTTGCCTGCTGGTAGGAACACTAGTCAGGGGACATAAATTCAGCGCAGAAACCTGAAAAATTTGAATTAAGAGCTTTCCAAGAGACATAACTTTTCTGAATAGTCCTATTGATTAAGACATTAGTAGGGCCAACGGTACGGTTTATGTGTGGAGCTGAATGTGTGATGTGTTTATGACATCTCCTAATGAAAAGGCCAGGTCAGGAGGGAATGATGGCCTGCCAGCCCTAAACCAAACAGCCCTGTGAATAATAGTCTGGTGTGTATGAGCAGCCATCATTTAGTTAAGATATACAGGTCCTGATGTTAATAGCAGATTTGGTTTGGGTTGGTGCCAAAAACAGTCTCTCAGGCACTATCAGAGATTGTTTGAGTAGGCTGCAGTAATGGAATCTAATCAGAGAGTGCAATTATGTTGGGAAGAGGTTCTGATTCAACATTAACTGGCTGTTTAATAACCCCCGGGTAGTTCCTTAATCACACTCGGCTGGGGAGAGAGAAGACCAGGGACGGGGTGGGCTTCAACACACTCGGCTGGGGAGAGAGAAGACCAGGGACGGGGTGAGCTTCAACACACTCGGCTGGGGAAAGAGAAGACCAGGGACGGGGTGGGCTTGTTATTGAATGGCTCTTATGCTCATGAAGCCGTCATACAGAGGGATCCCTTGTAGAAAAGTCTCTACCCTAAGCCTCCCAGCTGCCTCGACAACCCGCCCCTAATTGAAAGAGTATTCTTTGATGTTCCCTGTTTTCTTTGATATTTTGTCTCTCTTTTTCTGGTCTTTTTTTCCTTCTCTTCTCTAACTCTTGGTTTACTGATAAGATAGCTGCAGAGGGAGGTTTTCTGTACAGCTGAAGGAGCAAGCATAATAAACCGTACGATACACACAGTCTCTCTGGGACAACCAGAGGAAGGAAAAGCAGTGTCGTGATTCCATAGGGAAAAAACTTGGCAGTTACGCCGGGGCTGGGGCTTTAAAGCTTTAATTATGGTAATAGGCCCAATTGCAGTCTAGTGAAGCCATAAAGTGCTTCCATCTGTTTGCTGTGCACCAGAGCCCTGCCTAGCCCTGCCTGTCTGCCTTACAACTGGGTTAGACCAACGTTACACACCTCCTCACCACACTAACCAAAACACATCGACAGCCAGGACCTCCCCACACCAACCAGAATGAAGCTGAAACACGCCAAAACAATGTAAACCTGAGTTCAGCAAGTCCACTCCACTTCGCATGACCTAACCCTACTGCTCAGACTTTGAACCCAACTGTCTGCTCCAGGGTTGGGGTCAATTCTGAATTGAATTGCAAATTGCATTTTAATTCCAATTCTTGAATTGTAATTGATTTTGAATTGGCCACAACCCACAGGTGAAGAATTTAAATAGAATGTGAATTAAAGGAAGTAGAATTTAATTGAATGAAATTCAAATGGCTTATTTATTCTACACATCACCATAGACATTTTTATTTTGACCTCCATGTATGGTTACCAATACCATGTAGCATAAGGTTGAAACATTCTAGGATCATGTTATGGGTTGTCTATAATAATTCATAATTCCCTTTTAAATATCAGAAAAAACACTGCAGTATGGAAGGGAACAATATAACATCTCATGACAAAGAAAAATTATGTTTGACATCTTTGAGTTATAATAAAATGTATTGATTGTATTCTTTGCATTAATCAGTGGCAAAATATTTGTCAAATTAATGAGATTCATGTCTCACTTGAATTGCTTTGAATTCAATTGTACTTCCTTCCATTCAAATTCAATTCAAATTCTGCTTCCTGTAGTGCGTGGCCAATTCAAATTCATTGTTTGAATTTAATTAAATTCCGACTTGACCCCAACCTTGGTCTACTCATAGGAGGAAACCCAAACAGAAGCATATTGTGTGTTTACCTGTCAACTATACCGCCTGTTCTCCTTAATGCAAAGGCTTCCACCATAGTCACTTCATAGGAGGTGAAAGCTCTAATGGTGAGTGACTACTGTCCACTTCTTTCACATTAGTGCAGATGAAGGTGAAATGATGCATCTCCTTTGAGCAGATCATTAATGAGAAGAAAAGTGCTCCTGATTTAAAGGAGATTAAGACATGTGGTGTATCTAAGACCACTGGTTCTCAACATGATTAAGACCAAAGCCTGTGATGAGCAGCTCTCTCTCCTGCTGAGGACTCGGGTATTTTAGGCTGTGCGGTTAGGAGGCTGTGAGGTGATTGGCCGGTGATCAGGGCCTGACTGATCTGTGTGGCTGGCGGGCTGCTGATGTCAGTGAGTCAGCGAGCCCCAGGGGTTTATGGGAGAAGTTCAGCCATCTTGTTCCACAGGTGGTGCTTCTCCCAGACAGGAAGTGACACACTGTTGTGAGCCAGAACATGTGGAGGTGGTCTGGAGAATTTAGAGTCTTAGAACACTTTAAGAACTGTGCTGACCCATTGCCAAAACAATCTTTCACATGGGCAGATACTGATAATGGGACATTATTTTCTGTCTATTGCTTTCCTTGGCTTGTTGTTAGGAACAACATTGGCTTCAGTCAGGCACTGGCAGCCTACCACATGAACATTTCGAAAAGAACTGTATTTTGATATATAACACGTGTGATGGAAAAGGTTGAGATTCACACATAGTGGGTGTTAACTTCTATTTCAGTCGAGGGTGATAACTCTGCAAAGAGCAAACTGAAGGGCAGGATGACAAGCTTCGAGAAATGTCCCCTTGCTCATTTGTTCCAGCTTAAGCATTTACACACCCACACGCGCTCACACACACACACGAGCGCAGCCTCTCCGAAACACCCGATCCGACTAGCAGCATTCCTAAACGTGCAGTTCTGTAAATGGCTGGGATAGTTGAGAGATCCCTGACGTGCTTGGCACCTTGTACAGATTTGCAGTTGACAAAATTGATGTATTAGCGGTTAGACCATTTGTGACCCCATTTCTAAATGGAGGGCCATAAAACCTCAGCACAGCCCCCACAGGTGTCCCAGGCCTCTGGGGCCTGTTGTGTTACGTAGGTCAGCCCTGGAGCATCCAAGGCACTGAGAGCAGTTCGAGCTGCTGGCCAGAGCAGAGGCAGGGCAGACAGATCGACGAACCGACCGAGGAGTGTAGGGGCGTAGTGGCAGAGTGGGGGTTCTCAGTAAGCAACAAAACAGTCCAATGGATAGGACCCATTATATTTCCAGTCTGTGGGGAGAGAGAGAGAGTAAATGCTATAGTGTGTGGAGAAGAGAGAGGGAGAAAAAGAGAGCGAGGAATGACTGGGCTGATCCGGGGTGTGAGAGCTGAGCCAGTTGAGGGGGCTGTTGCTGGACGGCCGCACGGATGGACAGCAGAGGGACGTGTGTGGATGTCATCTGGCCATCAGTCAGGCAGACAGATCAAGCTCCAGGGAGGCCCATCAGGGGGTTCAGCAGTAATCCACAAAACAGCTGTGTGGAAAAGGGCCTTGGGAGACTGGCGTACTCTCATGGCCTGTCACCATCCCCTGACCTCCACAACATCAACAGTCTGGAGAGTCCCCTAACTTCTAAAACTTTCTTTGAAACAGCTTTCTACTCCCCTAGCTTCTAAAACAGCCAATCCACTCCCCTGTCTTCTAAAATGGACTCAAAAACATCCTCCCCAGTCTCCTGTCTTCAATAACTGACTCTAAATCATCCTCCCCAGTCTCCTGTCTTCTAAATTTGCCTTCAGAACAGCCTCTCCAGTCTCCTAGCTTCTAAAACTGACTCAGAAACAGCTTTTCTGTTCCTTAGCTTCTGAAACTGACTCTAGATCATCTTAATAGGCCCCTGCTCCCTAAAATAGCATGAAATCCTTCTCAGAACATACATTTTAGCAGAGAAACATGGAACAAGACCTAGTCAAATGTTACTCTTGCATAATACCTGATGCAATTTTGTCTGTCTTTTCAGTCTGTTTTCTGGCAGTATACCTCGAGTCACGTCCATCAGTCTGGGAGGTTTTATCTTCCTGGGTGCTTATGAGAAGGTCCGACGCACCCTGCTATAAAGACCCTGTCCCTGGCCTGGGGATGAGGGCAGGTGGGAGAGGGCCCTGTGCTGTGCTGACCCAGCCTGAACTGGCCCCGAGGAGGGACACCTGGTGTGAGTCATCCCTGATCGCATTACCCAGAGGTCTGCGTTCCTGCTCATCAGTGCGCTGCAGATTGAGTTTAACTGAGTGAATTCCATTTTAACAGCAAGGATCGCATATCTCTGAGCCGAGTATCTTCACTATGACCATGTGAGTGGAAATGGTATTAAAAGCCATATTTTTACACTATGAAAGTCTTAGTGATTATTTTTGTTCAATGTCACCGCTTTCTCCAGTTCATTGTCTAAAGCTGGGTAGTTAAATGGTAGAATAATCACCTCACAGTAGTTTGTCCGTCCAAGGTTACTGCTCTCCGTTATTCAGTATGGGAATACGGTGAACAAAACCACCTGCATTGAAGAGCCACCAGGGAGCCATTCAGACATACTGTATCTCAGCTCAGAAAGCCTATTAGAGAGGAAGCATCATTAGCTCATCCACCTGCAGGCTGTCATCTCAGTGCTAGATGGGGCCTGTGTTTCTGCTGGATTAAACACTAATTTACTACAGGATTTGTCACAACTGCCGCCACATTAATGCAGATGGATGGACAATGTACTTTAGCCAACTTCCATCGAAGGGATAGTACTAAAACATGTACAATTTAATTGACCGTTTTTTCCTAGTATTAAAAACAGGACATCCTGAATAGATGAACCTTTTACTCTAATGCATTGGTGAACATCGAGTATTGAGTATGCATCAAAATGTTTCTTGGAATATAAAATAGTTTTTTCAAAAACAGGTCAATTTACACTGGGGCCATGTTTTGTAATTAACTCCCATTGTGTCCTTCAGATGTCAGTTGAGGGGGAAGGTAAAGACCATTAAAGCCTGGGAGAGCGACAGGGAGATGAATGTTACACAGGTGGGAGTGTTTGTCACAGCCCGTCACACATTTGGTTGGTACACCAGAGGGCTAAGTCCTGTCCTGGAGGCTGTCAGTCAACGTCCCTCATCCAAGTCTATAATTTACAATTAAAACCTGGCTTTAGAGATGAACCTCCAATGTATTTGCATAGAGGCAGAAGCAACATGAATGATGTCAATACTTTTGACAAACCTGCTAATTCAAGTAGTCTATATCATTTTGCTTTGCCTGGCCCACTTATTAATTTGAGACATTATTGAACCACAAAGGCAAGGAAAAACACACTCCACAAAATGTGATTTTATTAGACACTTTAATGTTTAAACTTTGACATTGGTACAATGGATTCAGTTTATTGAAATAAATTACTGCATGTCACCCCGTGGGATGATATGACAACTGACTGACCATCTAGAATTCCTGTTCTCTAAAGAATATGCTAAAATGTCAAACAAATTTGAGCCTTTGATACCGCAAATAGCAAGTGTTTACAGAAAAAAAATGCATACATTGGAAAATGTAATTCTGTTTAATCTGACATTCAGTGTATCCTGGCCTAGAGACGGGGCATTTTTCCTAGGTTTGGCAAGAGTACATTTCACAAGTTTCCCAGCAGTAAGCAGTTTTATAAAATGAAGAGATTCTGTTTGTACCAGTCAATAGTTCCTGAATGATTAAACAGGTTGTACTAGTACCATAATGATGACGATGTGTGGTGCTATGACAAAGGCTAAATACTGGCCATTCCCTGTGTGAACAACAGTGTGACAACTGTCTCAAAATGCCTCCTGGTGCGAGTTCCTCATTCCCTTTACAGCATGGCAGGTTCATGGTATAGCTGAACATATTGGGATGGGGGGACTAATGATTTTAGAAGTTGGACCAACATTCATGACAAATGTGAATTCAAAGGATCTGGGCCTTTAGTTGAACAAAAGAAAATAAATGGGAGCTGAGGCACCGTGGAGGACGTAGTCCCTAAACCAAAGCCAACTGAAGTGCAGTGGTGGTCAGTACCTTGACATTCCATTGCTATGTCAGAAATGTGACATGTTTCCTGACTAAGAATTCTTACATTCCTATTGGGTATGAGTAGTACAAAAGTGCTTAAACATACAAAACCTAAACCCCCCTTGTTCCATGTTGTACCCAAATCAAAGCCCTTCCTTCATAAAATATGAGTTATGGTTTAAGGCCATGATGGGCAGCGTTTGCATTTGTCAAACAACATTCAAGTGCAATAAAGTGTTCCATGGTATGACAAAGAGTGTACCGATAGCTCTCACATCTCTGCTATACTAAGAGTCTGGTTAGTGGTTTCTTTGATCATGCAATAAGGCACGGCAGTTGAAGCAGGTAGGTAGAGGCTGACAAGGCTTGTTAAAGACAACAAAAAATACCATCACTCCGTTCCTTGTCATGCACAGAATAATTTCAAATACTCTTTGTAAAAGTTATATAATATACATGAAAACTCTTATGTACAGTCAATTGTCCAATGGTATAGCTCTCTCTCTTTCACACATTACTCTACATTTGCATGCTTCAAATGCAAGTCACATTTAGGAGCTGAGATTGGTTGGCACCTCCCAGGAGAAGGTTTTCAGTATGTACAGCTCAGACGGGACACCACCCACACAAGCGCCGCCTTCAAAACTCCAGACGCCCCTCCCTGCTCCTGCCTCGTTAGTCCAAACAGGGGACAGGATCAGCTCTTGGCCTCTCTGTTTGAGGTAGCAGTTCCCAGTGCAAAGAACAAGTCCACTCAGGGCTAGTGAGTCTGCTAGTGTCAGGGTGGGGAGAGCCTGCTGGTCACTGGCTCTCCTGAGGGGGGTGCATGGCTCTGGAAGGCTCTGGGAGCATGTCCATTAGAGAGGAGAGTCTGTCTGAGCTCTGGCTCACAGTCTGTGTCCAGTGTGTATTGGCTTGTTACGGGGCCGAGTTTCACCGGCTTGTGGAAGGCCTCCTCTTGGGAAAGGGAGCACACTAACGTCGTCTGTCCCGTCCTGTTCACTGAGCAATCTGGGAGGGAACACCGAGAGAGAAGAGAACACACAATCAAGACCCCTATCTGTGCAGAGCTCAAGGCTATGGATTGCATCCATATTGCTAATTTGACATTATGAAGCAAGGATCGGAATTCTGACCCCTAATTCCTCCCAGACCGTTCCTTGCCGAAAGGTACAGCATCCCGGGACAAGACCCGACCTGCTCCTCTGAGTCAGGCAGCGACGGGAACTCAATGCGGCTTTTCATCAAATTCCCTTCACTGTGATTTGTCATGGGAGGCTGGTCTACACAGCTAAGGGCTCCATCCATAACATAATTTCTACCATTCCTCATCTTGTCCTCAACAGTGTGGAATAGAAAGAGCACTCTACCTTTTCTGTCGTTGTGGTTTCTGGGAAACGCAGGTGGCTGGGCGTCCCTTCTGACTCCATTGGAGGTCCCGTTGCAGAGGGAGGCGGTGTAGTGTCCTGTGTCCACCCCTAAGGGTACAGGTACGCTGTAGTCCATGTGGTGGAGGTGTTGTTGGTACTCTAGGCCTACAGGTCCCAGCCCCTGGGGGAGGTAGTCTGAGTCTGACTTGGAGTAGCTATTCCCATTCTCCATACACTCTGTACACACTACAGCCTCACCGTAACCTAGACCAGACAGAGAGAACGTCATTATTACCACGCCCACCCTTTTCCACAATTTCATGAATTTAGAGGCGATGTAAAGAAAACATTCACTGATCAGTCATGGGTGAGTATTGGAGGTTCATATGGAAACCAAACTGAACACACTACCTGTGTGTGTGTTGGGCAGAGGTCCACCACTAGCCTCCACACGGACACACACATCCTGGCGCTCCGAGAGGGTCCCCTGGGAGGACAGGTAGCTGGGGACGTCCGGGGGCACGTTGGTCTCATCTGGGAGGGGAGAGAAACCATCATCAGCACAAACTACGGTCACCAACGTAACACATGGATGGTGAACAGCCATTCCCTGTGATGAGTAGAACTACATGAGCGCCCTCTCACCTGTGTTGGTGACGCTGCACTCCTCGCTCTTCTTGCGCGTCTGGTAGATGATGCACACCCACACCAGAGAGGTCACCACGATGCTAGTCACCACAGCGATGACGATGATGCCCACCGTGACGGTGCTGGGGCCAGGCGACGTGGCGCAGGCGGTGTGACGGTGGCGGACACTCAGCTGGCTGTGGGCGCGCTCCGTGCCCAGCCTGTTGGACATGACGCACGTGTACCTCCCAGCGTCCTCTACGGCGGCGCTGCCGATGACCAGCAGCTGGTTGCCGGGGGTAAAGTGGTGTCGGTCGGAGGGGCGGAAGGGCTGGTCGTTCCTCAGCCAGGTGATTTTGGGTAGGGGGCTGCCTAGCGCCTTACACTGCAGGACTACAGTCTCCCCCACCACCACACTACGGTCCTCCAGGTCCTGGGCCAGGTGGGGCGTCTCTGTAGACGGGAGGGGTCACAGGTCAAAGTGTAGTCATCCCACCAGAGCAGACTGGTCAATCCCAACTCTACTCAACATCAAACTACACAATGACAACTGGTAATGGTCCATTATGCTTTGTTCAACAGAGTGATATAGAGCACCATGATCTCACTCGGTCTACTCCACCTCTTCAGACTGGGCCTCAGCTCTGACTTTTCTTTCCACATGCATGACTAAATATTACAAAGCCACTCCTGAGTGCTGCTGCTATCTCGTGTCCCTGGGAGGAGTTGTTCTGGACTAAAAGCACTACATAAGGTAGAGTAGACCAAGCCCTTACACATCCACAGTACTTGACTATATGTGATCTCATCAAATTCACATAGCTGTAGACCAAGCCCTTACACGTCCAATACAAGCCCCTCTAGGAGAATGGAGGCTTGCGGTCTCCCTCCCACCCTGAGGAGAGGGGTGAGAACGGTTAACAAAAACCCCTCTGTGAAGTCCCTCTATCCCACCCTCCCCCATCTGACCCCTACCCTGACCTCTGACTTCGAGGAAGGCCACAGCTGCCAGAAGCATTTCATTCTAGGACCAAGGCTCACCAGTTTATAGCTGGCTTTAGAGAAGTTTACTCAGTTTTCCTTTTTAGACTTAGTATCTATATTATGGTCATGTGAAGGTAAGCCATGCATCCTCAAACATTGAGGGCTGTGTGTTAGTTAGGTGGCATGAAGCATTATGTAGGAAGCATGCATGAATGCTAACTGGCCAGATGAATGTGATGTATGTACAGGGCAGGGGAGACTGGTGGGAGGCGCTCTAGAAATAATAATAATTGTGAACTAACACTCGCACTTGCCTCCCCCCATTACTAGCTCTGACTTTACTGATAGCTACTGTATTGAGGAAAAATGTACTTACTATGACTGATGTGATTGTCCCACCTAGCCATCTTAAAACGAATGCACTAAGTCTCACCTAGCCATCTTAAAACGAATGCACTAACTAAGTCCCACCTAGCCATCTTAAAACGAATGCACTAACTAAGTCCCACCTAGCCATCTTAAAACTAATGCACTAACTGTAAGTCCCACCTAGCCATCTTAAAACGAATGCACTAACTGTAAGTCCCATCTAGCTATCTTAAAAACTAATGCACTAAGTCCCACCTAGCCACCTTAAAGCGAATGCAGTAACTAAGTCTCACCTAGCCATCTTAAAACTAATGCACTAACTGTAAGTCCCACCTAGCTATCTTAAAACTAATGCACTAAAACTAAGTCTCACCTAGCTATCTTAAAACTAATGCACTAAGTCCCCCTAGCCATCTTAAAACTAATGCACTAACTAAGTCCCACCTAGCCATCTTAAACTAATGCACTAACTGTAAGTCCCACCTAGGCATCTTAAAACTAATGCACTAACTGTAAGTCCACCCTAGCCATCTTAAAACGAATGCACTAACTGTAAGTCCCACCTAGCCATCTTAAAACTAATGCACTAACTGTAAGTCCCACCTAGCCATCTTAAAACTAATGCACTAACGTAAAGTCCCACCTAGCCATCTTAAAACTAATGCACTAACTGTAAGTCCACCTACCATCTTAAAACGATGCACTAACTAAGTCCCACTAGCCATCTTAAAACTAATGCACAACTGTAAGTCCCACCTAGCCATCTTAAAACTAATGCACTAACTGTAAGTCTCACTAGCCATCTTAAAACTAATGCACTAAAACTAAGTCTCACCTACGCCATCTTAAAAAGAATGCACTAACTAAGTCCCACCTAGCCATCTTAAAACGAATTCACTAACTGTAATCCCACCTAGCCATCTTAAAACTAATGCACTAAAACTAAGTCCCCCTAGCCATCTTAAAACGAATGCACTAACTGTAAGTCCCACCTAGCCATCTTAAAATTAATGCACTACTGTAAGTCCCACCTAGCCATCTTAAAACTAATGCACTAACTGTAAGTCCCACCTAGCCATCTAAAATGAATGCACTAACTAAGTCCCACCTAGCCATCTTAACAACGAATGCACTAAGTCCCACCTAGCCATCCTAAACGACGAAGTGCACTAACTAAGTCCACCTAGCCATCTAAAGCGAATGCACTAAACTAAGTCCCACCTAGCCATCTTAAAGCTAATGCACTAACTGTAAGTCCCACCTAGCCATCTTAAAACTAATGCACTAACTGTAAGTCACTCTGGACAAGAGCGTCTTCTAAATGACTAAAATGTAAATGTATGGGAGGCTGAGCTCATTGTAATGGCTGGAATGGCATAACTGGAACGCAGTCGAACATGTAGTTTCCATGTTTGATACTGTTCTATATACTACAATGAGCCCGGCCTCCCATACATTTACATTTGAGTCCTCCTATAGCTCCTCCCACCAGCCTCCTCTACTAGAAGGGCGTGGGGCGAGGCTGCCAGTAGGCGTGGGGCGAGGCTGCCAGTAGTAATAGGGGGGAAAAATCTATACAGTTACATATCGCAATATTATTTTGGACGATATTATATTGATACTTTGACTTCAAGTATATATATTTTTGTGCCAAAACTACAGTATCCTGTTCTCCATCTTTTTAAAATAGTGAGCCAACATGTTTTCAGCACTTTTATTTCCATGACTGATCAACACTCGTTTTCTCATGAGTCTCTGCAGCAGAGAGCAATATGTTTGGAACATCATATAGAATCGTGAGAATCGCAATACATATCGTATCGGCACAATGTCATATTGTGAGGTCCCTGGCAATTCCCAGCCCTAGTGACCAGCAGTCAGTCTTACCCAGCACGGTGAGGGTGGCGTTGGCAGACACGGTGCCCGCTGTGTTTTTGGCGGTGCAGCTGTACACGCCCATGTCCCCCGGCTTGACGTTCATGATGAAGAACACGTCATCATCCGGCATCACGTGCATCCGCCGCTCGCGCGCCGCCGGGAAGTCCGTGCCCCCATCCTTCTGCCAGGCAATCTGGGGGGTGGGGTGCCCCTCAGCAGCACACTCAAGCTTGGCAGTGGTGCCCGTACGGATGGTGTTGTCTGCAGGGGTCTTAACAAATGTAGGCAAGACTGTGGGAAAGGAAGATATGACACACTGGGTTAGCCACAACAGAGAAGTACAGAGCTTAACACAAGAGTCTCTGTTTTAGGGAGAGGGTTTGATTTGGGTGGGAAGGGCAGCCAATCACTCAGCATCTGTTGGCCAAACTGACAGGGCGTGTAATAGATGGGCACTGTCAGCTCCACAATGCGCCTAAATCAATTTGTTCCAAATTCCACCCAGAAACTCACACACAGAGACATGCAGAGAGACTCACACACAGAGACATGCAGAGAGACTCACACACAGAGACATGCAGAGAGACTCACACACAGAGACCTGCAGAGAACCTGCACACACACAGAGACATGCAGAGAGACTCACACACAGAGACACACACAGAGACAGAGACTCACACACAGAGACATGCAGAGAGACAGAGACTCACACACAGAGACATGTAGAGACACACACAGAGACAGAGACTCACACACAGAGACATGTAGAGAGACTCACACACAGAGACATGCAGAGAGACAGAGAGACTTTGTTCAAGCTAAGAATTACCCCTAATCTTACCACTAAAACAACACTTGAGTTTAACTGGGCAAAATATGTGCTGAATCAACATATTACAGAGAGAAAAGGATCTCACGCATGCAAACAAACACACATTCACAATTCTATCTATATAAAGCAGTCATACTGGGAGACAGTTAACCCTTCAGGGCCTGGCGGCGTACCGTTGACAGTGAGGCGGGCCTGGGTAGAGTAGGAGGAGCCAAAGTGGTTGGTGATGATGCACTGGTATCGGCCCTCGTGGGTGAAGGTCACATGACGCAGGTGCAAAATGGTGGTGTACTCCATCACCCCCCCGTGGTGAGCGCGCAGGTGGGCGAGGTTCTCCACCTCTGCATGGCGGAGCAGCTCCTGGTCTTTGCGCCAGGCGAAGGTCATAGGTGAGCTGCTGCTGCTGGCCGCCGTGCACGTGAAGCGCACGTCACTACCCAGAACCGTCACTGTGGTCTCTGGCTGCACCATGATCTGGGACTTAGGCAGGTCATCTACAGGAAGAGAGAGATGGAGGGACAACAATAAACCTACATAAGCATTATTCTTTGTAACCAAATGTTTTCTCAGTGACAGAAGATATGTATACTATACATACAAACAAACGAAGGATTAGCACATCACAGATCAAACAGACACAGTGAACCTACATCAAAACACTTGAACAATATCACACACACACTGTAAACAAGCAAGAGCTGGAATGTAAAACACCATCTGGTCTTAGCTGCTGGCTGCACAGTCTGACAGAAAGCCCTAACACACACGCATTACTCACCACAGACAAAGCTCTCTGGCGGAGCCTGGAAGATGCTGGTACCCTTCAGGGTTTCAGGATGGGCACAGGTAGCCTCTACGCCCGTCTGTAGCCCTCGGGTCAACAGCCACTCAGGGAACCAGTGGAGCTGACAGTCACACAGGAAACTGTCACTCTGGATGAGCCTGGGAGGGGGGGGGGGGGGGGGGGACTGTTAGGACTGAAGAGTTTGTCATTCTCCTTTAAAGACTTGCTTTGATCTGAAAGAATGAACTGCGGCAGTATTGTGTAGCCATATCATAACATTGTGAAGACAATCACAGTTTCCAGAGACTAGTGTGAGGAGTGTGTATATGTTCATCATTGCAGACTCACAGGTTCCTGAGGCTCCTCATCTTGCTGAAGGCCTCTGGCTGAATAGAGCGCGGATGGCGTTCTTCTCCCAGGTTCCTGTTGAGACATTAAACAGAGGGCCACCCATCAGCACTGACAAAGGGGACACGGGAACACACACAGCGGTGTCACGGCCAGCAAGGGCTTACTTTAAACAAGGTGGAAAGATTCAGGCGTTTAAGACCAATGTCACTTTCCAGCTTTTCAAAATCACTTTTTTTCCCCTAACGGTCAGTCTGTGAAAGAGCTTATATAAATTCAATTTCTTGTACCAAACTGACCATATGCTCAATAACTTTTCTCCCTTGCACCAGGGAAAAAGACCAAAGTTGAAGCTGCCTCTAACGAGAGGGAAGCAGCTTGCCCCACAAACTGCCTGTCTTCTCCTTTAACAAAGACGCTATTTCATTTCTAACAGCCCTCTTAGGCAGCTACTTTTGGCAGCCGCACTTGGGGGCGTGCAGTGCATTGTGGGATACTCACAGGTGCTCCAGGGCCTCCAGGCCTGAGAAGGCTTTCTTGGCCACCGACTTGATCTTGTTTCCAAACAGAGTTCTGCAATTTCCAAACATGAAGGGCGCCGATAAACGGGAGAGAAAGTGAGAAAGTGAAAGAGAGAGGAGGAAGGGGTAAGGGAGAAGAAGAGGGGGAGAAATGCACAATTAGTGTGGTTGAATCTGATAAGACCAGAAGATTCAGGTATTGGAAATCCGAACTGTGTGGAGATTAGGAGGGTGAGGGACTCGGGGCCCCGGCCCTGCTCTTCAAAGACCACTTTTATCTTTATTAGTATTTAATAGCGATGACAGGGGGGGGCTGAGCCAGGGGGGGCCACATGAAAAGCAGGTTGTCTCACTGAGGGACAACACAGCTTGTAGAGTAATAAAAGTAGCCTTGTCAAGGCGGGTTCAAGCAAGGAACAAGCAGCTCTGGGGGTCTAATCCCAGCCGCTCTTCAAAAGACACCTCTACCCTCCCTCCTTCTCCCCTTCCGTCCGTCCGTCCCTCTTTTCCCTTCTCTCTGCCTTCCTTCCCAAGAGGAGCGGATGTACACAGTTGGCTGGTTTAGAGTTAAGACCCCTGCATCAGAACCTTTCAATCCTGTCACACCTCCTCCACTCTCCCCTTCTATATGGACCCACTGAAAATCTACACAGTGCAATGTGAATACAAACCATGTTTCAAAAACCACTGGGCGTGCATCTGCTTGGTTATTACATTTGGGGGAGATTAGCTAACACTAAGATGCATGTTGATAAGAGGTATTCGTCACAGGCGTTCTATAAGAAAGCCTCTGTGTTTAGGGGGCCACCAGGCAGACGACTGGTCATGGACAGAACCTGTCAGCTCCTGACAGAGATGTCACTCACTACTGACCCCACATCAGCCAGAGGTCTATGTTTCTAGACTACAGAGGGAGACGGGCTGCACAGCAGGCTTCATCACAGACAACCACTACTCACTAAGTTACTGCATTTTTCCACCTCAAAAGAGCAATGAGAAAATAGTTTTTTTTGTGACCACTTGTGAGAGCACAAGTTAACCCAGAGCATTCTCCCATCACAATCTGGGACACAAAGTGTGTGGAGGACACTTTAATGTCCCGCCCCTCTCTCTGTTTTTCCCAGGGCTGGGGAGTGTTGTTTTCCGGCGGGATGGAAGGATTGTGCCAGCGCTGGGCCAATTTCACCCTCTTTCAGTCCCTAACAACAGGCAGGAAGGCATGGCCGTGGAGCAGAGAGAGAGGAGCAGGGCTAGAGACCGACAGAGCTGCTGAGACTCATATCCTGCAGGCTGATAGAAAAGCCTTTCAATAGGCTAGCACTCACAGGGAACGGCCTTGGTTGGACACCATCTTTTATCCCAGGATTGTTTAGGGCCCACTATGTTCATTGTGCTGTGGTTTAATAGTTATACGAGAGATCACAACAAATTGACATCGTTTAACCGTCAAGGCAGTTCAATTCCCACCAACAGACACTCTGAACTTGGACACAATTGTAGTTGAGAGTCTGGTAAAACAAATGAAAACCAGATTCATGCTCGTTTCAAGTTTCAAGTCTGTTGCCGTTAAAATATGAACCTGCATGCTTCATGAAAAAGCCTAATAAAACTTGGAGCAGCTTTTAAAGTCATCTCTCAGTGTTTCACTTCCAAATGACGTGTGAGGCCCAGAGGTAAGGGAGAGATGGAGCTGGTCCTGTCTGAAGCCAGGTCTGGGAGAGATGGAGCTGGTCCTGTCTGAAGCCAGGTCTGGGAGAGATGGAGCTGGTCCTGTCTGAAAGCCAGGTCTGGGAGAGATGGAGCTGGTCCTGTCTGAAGCCAGGTAAGGGAGAGATGGACTGGTGCTGTCTGAAGCCAGGCTGGGAGAGTATGGAAGCTGGTGCTGTCTGAAGCCAGGGCTGGGAGAGATGGAGCTGGTCCTGTCTGAAGCGAGTCTGGAGAACTAGATATAAGCTATAGGTAGGCAATACTCCAGAGGAAACTATTGATTGCAATGGAAACCCTTCACGCTGACGAAGATCTGCAGACAATCATCACCAGTGCAGGGCAGCCAGCTTGAAGGGACCGGTTCTGGGGGAGAGGAAGGTGGAGGAAAGGGGGGGATGAGAGGAGGAGGGGGGATACTCACAGCTTGTTGAGGCTGTCCAGTCCAGAGAAGGCCCCATTGGTGTCCTCTATTGTGCCTGAGATGTCGTTATGTCCAGCTCCCTGTAGGAGAGAGAAAAGGATAAGAGAGATAGAGGAGGAGAGCAGAACAGGCTGCCAGAGCTGGAGCACTGTGTAGCCTTGGCAGAGATGGGGCTGGAAGTCACGGGTTACCCCTCCACCCCTCCTGCACCTGTCTAAAGAGCAAGCCTCTCTGCTGATCTGCTCTGCCAGCCAAGCACATTCTTTCCTTTGTGAGAAGGAGCGGGGTGAAGGCACACAGCCCAACACAGGGATACACATGTATAATTCATAACAGTATGGAGGGGTTGGCGGGCACACATTGTCTTAAGATTTAGACAGTCAGTGGGCATGGCCTGGTCTGGCCAGGCAGTGTGGTGGCAGGTATGTCAGTCCCAGCACAGTCTCAAAGCCTAATGAGTGAAAACCTTATCCATGCCAAGCCAGAATGAGACTCAATAAAATAAAACATTTCACTTTGAGTCTGCCAGGAAGTTTCTCAACGCATGTTGAATGCAGTGGAGACTGCTGAGGGAGGACGGCTCATAATAATGGCAGGAACAGCGCTAACGGAACGGCATCAAACATGGAAACCATGTGCTTGTTACCATTCCACTGACTCCGCTCCAGCCATTACCACAAACCCGTCCTCCCAAATGAAGGTACCACCAACCTGTGGTTGAACGCAATTAATTAGCTTTTCTGACACACTACTTCTAACTCGGGGGGTTTTCTACATCAAAATGCAGCTTAGGTGGTGGGCGTAGTGGAAACCTTCTGCTTTTTTAAAGGCAAATTTCCTGCAATTATACACATTTTGCCATGAGGCTAAGAGAAAAATGTGCAGTTTTAAAGCAAATTTCCTGCTCTTCTACACATTTTGCTATGACTTAGGCTATCGGAGTGACTCAAACATCTAAAATATTTTTTACATACTTTATATTAACTTTAAAACTGAAAACCTTTTCCCATCCTGAACCCCCCACCCCCCCAGAAAAGGCGTCACGAAAAACACTTTGGTAGCCCACCAAAGACTTTTCTATGCAGAGAAAACCCTGTAACTGTTGAAGTCATCTGGGCAAAGGAAACATTTGAATAATAATTCCCCTACCCCCCTCAGTCCTTCCCTCAACCCCTTTGGTTCCTTTTGGTTACTTTGCCTCCATGGCCGGACTCAGCTGCCAATTCCCTATTCTTTCTGGCTGGCTGAGTGTGAATGGCCGTTGCCTTGTTAATGTAGGCAGTGGCTGCCCAATTAAAGCTGCCTCAGCTCCCTTACTGCTTGGGCCCACGCCTACCCAGCGCTTCACTGATTAGATTAGACCTGCCTCAGAGAGAAAGAAGGGAGGAAAGAGAGGAAGGGGTGAGCATAAAAGGGAAAAGTAAAAAATTAAATTAGAAAGCAAAGAGAGGTAACGGGAGAGCGGAAAACAAAGCAAAGAAGAAAGAAAGAAAAGGCCAAGAAAGAAAGAGCGGGTGAGAGGGGAGCCAAACAGAGGGCCTATCCACACAGCTGAACCCCCTCCCCCCAGCCCAGCGCTCCCCCTGTGCCAGCAGAGAAAGGCCTATATACGCCTTGGCTTGTCACCCCCCTGTGAGAAAGGCCTCGTCTCCAAAGCAAAGGTCTGACTCTTTTCTCTGGCTCTCTGGGAAGATCCTGGGCCAAAAAGACATTAGCAGAAGGACCCACCCCCCAGCCTCCCTCTTCCTCTCTTTCTTCCTGTTCAAGGTGTGTGCATAAGGGTGTGAGGGGGAGAAGTCTCCCATACTGCTTTTCCCTGCTCCGTTTAAAAAGGCAAAGAATCTACAGGGAGGCAGAGGACAGGGAACACATGTGCATCCAAAATCGATGGGAATCAACGACCGAAAAGAGGGAAGACGAGAACATACGCACCAGAATAAAAGTTCTCACAGAATGAAAACATGACAATAGTGACACATGCACACCTCAAACAGATACACGTGAATATGCAGGAATAGAAACTAGATCTGTTTAAAAGCAATGGTCAGAGAAGTAAACAGCTAACTCCATGTTGTAACTGGCCCCAGAAGGGATTAATAAAGCCTTATTGAATATTGAATGCACATGAATAAACTGAATTGTTCTTAAAGGCCAAGTGCAGTCAAAATTCTGTTTTCCTATGTTTTATATCATTTTGTACAACAACTGATGAAACTAACACTGTAAAAGTGTGAAAACATTTGATCAGTGTTATTTCCTGATAGATGCTGGTTTAAAATACAAATCTACACAGGAACTTCTAATCAGCAAGTTTGCATGGGTGGGAGTTTAGGCTTTCCATGGTAAATTGGTTAATAGACAAAGAGTTCCAAACCTCTCTGCCAATAATACCTAGTATACAGTATTCCCCTCCCCATTCAGACCACTTCCAGACAGTCTTAGCTAAATTCTTGCTTGAGATATATATTTTTTGCTAAAGGCAATGTTTTGACAATTGTAATGGCAATCTATTACAGTAAGGTACTTAACTGTTAACCAGAAATGGTTTGATATTGAAATAAAAACAGCTGCATTGGACCTTTAAACTAGTAACAGGATGAGTCTACAGTGTGGAACCATAGTTGTGTGTGCTCTAGGTGCGTTCAGAAGGACTTACAGGAGGCGCACGGCCTTGAGGCCTCTGAAGGCCCCCTCAGTGATGTGGCTGATGGAGTTGTGCCCCAGACGGAGGGTGTGGAGGTCCCCCAGCACCGCCAGACTACCCTCATCCAGACGACTCAGGTTGTTATGGGACAGACTCCTACAGGAGGAAATGAAAAATAAATACATGCAGTGTCAGGCATGGACCAGATGGAAAAGATGGCACAGCACTAAGGTAACCTAACGTCATTATTCTCTATTTTATATGGCCTTATTCAATGTCTTCTTGCCTTTGGATAGATGCTGTATTTTTCCACTGTGGCGTTGGCTAAATATCTGTTCATCCACAGCAGTTTCCTATCATGCTTGATAAGGAGTCAAGACACAAACCATTTACAAATTGTGTAAATTTCCAGTTGGACACTTCTCTGAAGTCTTTCCTAGAGTTATGGTCTTGTTTAAGTAGGTACACTGTGCGTCAGTGGTGATAAATATGTCTTCTTTATCAGCACACATGGTCAAATGGTCTGTTGTGTGAGTGTCTGGGCTGTGCCTCTCTGAAGGGGTCTAGTGTGGTCATGTGTGGCCACTGGCCAGTCTCTGTGATGCCCCGTCAGGCAGGCTGCCGTCTCATCCAAAATGTAATAACAGGCAGGTCAGAAAGACAGCCACTCTTCTACACCTGAGAGCTAACCAAGCCACTATCCCACTGATATCACAGTCACCATGGACACACTCATAAAAATCATAGAAACCCAGACTCGCACTGAGTTGCAACACAGATGCAGAGCAATCTGTCTCTCTCACACACAGTACCCAGACAGGCAGCCATGTGGTTAGCGACGCCTGAGCAGAGCTGAGCTCTACATTAGTGTAAACAGAGTCTCTCTCCTTCACTAGACAGGGAGATCCCGCTGCAATTACCACAGTATCCCTACCAACAGTATCCCTACACTCTCTACCAACCTGACAGAGATGTGAATACACACTCTTGCGTGGGCTTAAGTACTGTCAATCTTACCGCTCATTATGGGATAAACAGGCTTATAGTGAGAGGAGCGGTATTGGAGCGGTGTGGTGTTGAGCCATGTAGCTGTCATGATGGTACGGAGAGGGGCAGAGCGGGGAACAGATTCAGGGTTATGTTCTTAGGGTTGTGATTGGGGATCAACAAGAAGAGACAGGGGGTTTGAAGTTGGAGGCATGGGTAAGACTTTGGGGTCCATATCTGGACGCTGAATAGGAGATTCATATTTTTGTTTGTTTCTCAGGGGTTGGGGATGAGGCAGGAATTGGTGCTCTATTTTCAAGGGTTGGGAGGGTTTTGGTGCTTTGGTTTACAGGGGTTGGGAGGTTTCTGATGTGCTACTCACAGTTCTCGTAGCCTCTGGCAGAACCTCCAGCCATCTGGGTTGAGGTGGGAGATGGAGTTGTAGCTGAGGAAGAGCTGCAGAAGAGAAGACAGGCCATACATGGAGCCACTGTTCACCTCCCTCAGGCTGTTATAGTCCAGGTGACTGCAGGGGAGGAGGTCACAAACAGGTTCAGGCTAGGCATCATGGGTAATGTAGTTTGGTATGACAGGATATTGGACATTACATGTAGTCCAATTGTGGTTCATAGTTTAGCTCAATGTTAATGGACAATTATAGAGCATAGAGTTGCTTGTGAAACAATTGTTAAGAGCGGAAAGTAATACGAGCGGAGTAGGAGAAAGTGATCCTAACAACAGTTGAGGACAGCCAGTCCTCAAGGCCAGGCAGGGAGTTGGGAGCGGTATGTTTCTGTAACTCACAGCACTTTTATCTTGGCCAGGCCCCAGAAGGCTCCGTCGGTGAGCTTACTAATGTTGTTCCTCTGCAGCTTGAGGACCTCCAGACTGGCCAGGCCCTGGAAGGTCAGCCCCTCCACCTGCCGCACACGGTTCCTGTTCAGCTCACTGGAGGACAGGACAACACAACCCAGCAAGGAGTTAGAGAGAGATGCAATGATGATGATAAGAGATAGAGATGATAGAAAGAGAAGTATGGTCCTACAGGAAAACCCTGTAAAGTAATACTGTAACACACATCTTAGCAGCACCACTCAGCCCCACAAAAACATAAGTGGCATTACACGGTGATATCTATTCCCCCTGAAGCCAGGGATGTGTACTCCCAATGGCTGAGGTGAGGTTTGGGTTACAGAACAGGGTCCAGTTCTGACCTGGGCATCGCACCACGTGATCACAAACCTTCAGTAATCATGCTAGGGTTAACTAAAGGACCCATCTCTTCCACTACATTCAAACAGCACTGGATTGCAGCCACACATGCTTTGAAGGGCAGGGCATCTGCATTCACTTCTGAAACCGAGAAGGCTACTTCTGTCCGGCACATACTGTATACAGCCAACCGCTTATACACATCTAGATGTGTAAAAGAGACTAATGTTGTTCCTCTGCAGCTTGAGGACCTCCAGACTGGCCAGGCCCTGGAAGGTCAGCCCCTCCACCTGCCGCACACGGTTCCTGTTCAGCTCACTGGAGGACAGGACAACACCTGTCTCTTATACACATCTAGATGTGTATAAGAGACAGCCTCCAGACTGGCCAGGCCCTGGAAGGTCAGCCCCTCCACCTGCCGCACACGGTTCCTGTTCAGCTCACTGTAGGACCTGTCTCTTATACACATCTAGATGTGTATAAGAGACAGCTATCATTACATGCGTCTTTACTCCCCAGAGTGGGAGTGTTGAGGTAAGGATGGGTCTGCCCTAGCCCCATGCTGCAGGGGACGGGGAAGACAATGACAGAGAGCATGGCTCAGAGAGGACAGAGGCCATAACTCAGCCATGGTATTGGTCTGATGTTTACTAATGCTGCTACACTCTCCTCAATAAATGGGACGGTGTCAAAGGAGTCAGCCTCTTTAGGTTTTGTCTAACTTCCCAAAGTTATTTTCCCTCTAACATCGGTGGGGTCATGGACTATGGGTACTGTACACTGTGTCTTTAACTGGCCACGGGTCAATTTGGTTGTTTCTCTAACAATGGTTGAGGATAGGCTAGGAGGTGAGTAGAGAGACTTAACAAACATGTGCCTAAGTGAGCTGAGAGGTGTCTGGAAGTGGTATGAAACAGTACTCACAGTTGGGTCAGCTTGGGGAGTTGGAAGCTTTTGACAGGGACCTGGGAGATGCGGTTCCGACTCAGTCTGAGAACCTGGAGGGACGAAGAGAGCTGGTCCAGAGCACCGGCCTCCAGGAGATGGATCTTGTTGTTACTCAGGTACCTGGAAGACAGCATAGCACACTGTCATGGATCCAAGACATACATTGATAACATTGGTACAACATTTACAATTAGATGAGAAATGTAGGAAGAATGTTTGACAGAAGAAATGGGATGATCTTACAGGTCTTTGATCTGGAGGCCTGCGGGGAAACCTTGACCTCTGACCTCTGTGATGTCGTTACTGCTCAGGTCCAGTGTTTCCATGGAGACCAGGTCTCTCATCCGCCTTCCATCGATGGCACGGATCTTATTATTGTGTCTGAAAATAAACAACCACAACCGCTGTTAGAAAACTTCAGGGGCAAATATGAAGGAAAACCTGAAGAGAGAAACAGGAGAAGAACACAGCTCCTAGTCTTTAGATGCTTGTTTTAGAAGCAGCAGTAAAGCAAACACACTCTTCTTTTCCAAACCTACTCAGGAACAAAGAGAGAGTACAGTGCCAAGTATCACTGCTTCAGGAGCATGTCCTCCAGACATGACGCTTGGCATTCAGGCCAAATAGTTCAATCTTGATTTAATCAGACCAGATAATCTTGGTCACCTCCCTGACCAAGTGGCCTCCCTCCCCCGATTGCTCAGTTTGGCCGGGCGGCCTGCTCTAGGAAGAGTCTTGATGGTTCCAAACTTCTTCCATTTAAAAATTGAGGCCACTGTGTTCTTGGGGACCTTCAATGTTGCAGAAATGTTTTGGTACCCTTCTCCAGATCTGTGCCTCAACACAATCCTGTCTCGGAGATCTACGGACAACTCCTTCAACCTAATGGCTTGGTTTTTGCTCTGTCAACTGTGGGACCTTATATAGACAGGTGTGTTCCTTTCCAAATCATGTCCAATCAATTACATTTAACACAGGTGGACTCCAATCACGTTGTAGAAACATCAAGGATGGATCAATGGAAACAGGATGCACCTAAGTCAATTTCAAGTCTCATAGCAAAGGGTCTGAATACTTTTGTAAATAATTGTTTTAATTTTTTATAAATTTGCAGTCTCTAAAACCCTGTTTTCGCTTTGTTATTATGGGGTATTTTTGTGTATATTGATGAGGAACAAAATGTATTTAATCAATTTTAGAATAAGGCTGTAATGTAACAAAATGTGGAAAAAGTCGACGGGTCTGAATACTTTGAATGCACTGTATTTACCCCCCAAAAATGAAATGCTAATTAGCTGCTAATGTGGCTATCAAAGAACTACAAATGTCATGATGATCTGGATGAGACTGCCGAATCGAGGCAAAGGTAAGAATCCCTGGATTAACCATCTAATGTTAGCTAAATGTAGTAATGAATAAATTGACAACTCTGTGAACTCTTGTGCAAGTTTTAAATTGACACAATACCTGTTAGCAAAGGTGTCTGCTAAACATGATGTGCAGGAGCTTGCAGGGATTTGTCATTTTACATGTTTACTTCAATGCTAATTATCATTTTTGAATCAGAGTGAATTGAGCCGAATATATTTAGAAGTCACCTTGTCCGAGAAAGATTTACATGGTTATCAAAACGTCACACCAGGGTAAGCCGACATGAAACACAGCCCTACGACACCGCCACTGTGGGACTCTATTGGTGATAATTGCAACCGACTACTTCCAAATCAAATGGAGAACGACTTGGCTAGATGAAAGGACTTATATTGTCTAACTCTGACCCCCCTGACAGTCCAGTTAACCATGGAGTAAGAGGCCTCAGAAAGAAGTTTTTACAAAGCACATTTTTATTTTGGCCTGCTCTCTGCAGGAATGGTGGGTCACAGTCTCTCTCCACATCTGTGATTTATTTTGGTGTTGGCTGGGAGAGATGGGAGCGATCCACTTCAGGGCTGCAGCCTGACAGACGGATGGACAGAGCTGCACAGGAATCTCAGTCACTTCCCTGTTTACCTATACCCAGCACAGGGCCAACACACACACACGCATATCGACACCCACAGACGTATAGAGGCCTAGACATACACAAACACGTGCACAGACAGATACAAACAGACAAATCCACACTGACCGGACACAGACCCAGACTTCCTTTTGGTTGACCAAATGGTCAACTCCTCAGCCTGCCAGCGTGTGTACGTCTGTCTGTCAGCGCGGCCGTCTGTATGTGTGTGTGTGTGTGTGGGGAGGAAGGCGGAGCTAGTGAAGGCCAGTGTTATCCGAGCAGGGATGAAAACCATACCGCAGCCATGGTAGCACTTCCCTGACACTCCGGCTAGTGTTACAAAACACTTACCCTGCCCTCACCCCCCCATTGGACATTTATCCTTGTTAGTTATAAAATATGTATATTTGTTATTACTGTTTCATTCATGTCTCACTCCCCCTGCTGCTCCCCCTATGGACATTTTACCCCCCCAAGTCTCTTCATTAATTGAAGATAACATTACATTTGATTTTAAATCAAGTCCATGAGTAAAACAAAGTCAACACAAGGAACCTAATTTAGAGTCGACTCCCAGACCCAGCCTGAAACCTCTGGTGTCTCCAGACAGGTGTTTCACCAGTCAAACTGCAGCAAAACAAGGTTCAGCCCCCCCCCCCCCCCCCCACACACACACACACACACACAGATGGTGAAATAAGACTGTGTAGGGCGTTTACCCTAGGCCATTCGTGGGGGGGGGGGGGGGGTCTCCCACTGCAGTCCAGAGCCCACCTGAATAAACAGTGGTGTAAAGAGTAAAGGATGAGCCTCAGCCAGGCCCTGCCCCTCCCTCCCTCCCTGACCCTACAGGAAGCTCCCGGGGAGCAGCAGCAGAGAGGAGGGAGACTGTCTGACGGGGAGAACTCAAGCTCTACTGATCAGGGAGGGAGGGAGGGGATGAGGAGGGATAGGGATTAGGGGTCAAACAGCTGCTGACCCTTGCTGGGAAGAACTAGGCAGAGTTGTCTGAAACAGGAGGGGAGGCTCTCTCTCTCGCGGTCTCTCAGATGCTGACCACAACAGTTGAGCTCTCCCTCTCTTCTCCCTCTTCTTCCTAGTCCAGTTCCTCATTCTCTCGCTTCTCTTGCCCATCCTCCCACGGCCAGAATAGTCCAGCTGTGTGACAACCAGAGGAGGTGTGAGACGAGAGGTGGTGACGGGGTAGGGTGGATGCAGACAATAGGTTCATTTATAAAGCGCTGGCTTTCCCCCCTCTCTTTATATTTTGAGTCCTTTAGCAGACGCTCTTATCCAGACAACTTACATTTTCGTACTGGTCCCCCATGGCAATCGAACCCACAATTCTGGCCGTTGCAAGCGCCATACTCTACCAACTGAGACACACAGGATCTTTGACGCTGGGGGTACATCCAACAGATCCCTTCATTCCAAATTTCATCAACCCATTTAGCCATTTGATTTTCCTACAGTCAGTTTTGACACCTTGATGTTGAGGGTGTTGATAATAAAAAGAGTTAACACTACTGCCCAGGTTAAAGAACAGTTATTTTAAATCATATCGCCCCATTAACCATCATGTGATTTTCATGGAGTTCTTTTGACACCTCTCTGATGTGGGAAGGGTGGATGCCTGACAATGGAAAAGTCTCACTCTCCCCTGGCCCATGTGATCTTATTGGGGTTTGGTGGCCTGCAGTGACATTGGAGCATGGGAGCCATGCTACATTCTGGGAGAGCAGGATGACAGGTTCATTATGGGAGTGTGCTAGCCCCAGGGTGGGAGCTGATCTGACTAGCTGATCTGAGAGCAGTGATTAATCCAAGCCAAAGCCCCGCGGCCACACAGACTAGCTGGTTGGGCCGCTTTGATTGGCTTATCAGCCTGATGAACTCCACAAGTGAGAGGATCAAAAGATCCTCAGGGTGTGTGGGATAGAGAACGATTGAGAGAGAGCGAGAGAAAACAAGAGTCTGGTCTGGCACCATGCTTCAATGTCACCATACGCTGCCTCAGAAACAACAGTCTGTTGGAGAGGCAGGGAGTAGACAGCACAGGCCGGGAATGGTGACGAACAACCCTCTGTTCTAACACCCTCTCTCTCCCCTCTCCGCTCTCCCTGCAGCTACAGTCTCACACAGCACCGGCGAGGAATTCAGACTGCACTGCCATCCAGCCAGATCTGCAATGGCAAACAGAGCACAAGTGTGGGGGGGGGGGGGGGTTACTCGTGGGCAAACTGAGCTCCAGTACTCCCCCTTTGTGTCGGTAACGGTGATGTCATCCTGAGCCAGCCCTCTTCCCATCCACCACGCCTCCCAGTCACCTTTTTACAGTAAGCCCTGTGAGTGACAGCTCCAGCTGCAGGTTCAAATGCTTTCAGCTGTGCAGCTTTGGAAAGATATGCATCTTCCCATCATGCACTGAGCTTCCCGTAGCAACAGGCTTAGAATCAGGCCAAAAAAAGAAGCGAGTAGAGCTACACACAGCCTGCTGAACTAGCGTTCATTTCAAACACCTAACTATAAACCTTGGCTTTACAGTGACCTAGAATCAGGCAGACTACTGTTCGAGGCAATGAAAACACTCAAAATCAACCTCCAACATATCCTAATGTTGGACATGAGTTTCAGACATTGTCATAAGTCAGATGTTAATCAGATGACTGAGTTACAGTGAGCACACTACACAGCTTATTTGAGGGTCTGATGAGTGACACACAGGGAGAGGCAGGGATGACTATTACAAAGACTGAAAGTGATACACAGTGATGGTGCATTTTACAGGAATCTGCTGTGTACCGTTACTACCACAGAAGTGACAGAATGAAAGTGGGTGTTAGAGGTGTAATACAAACACACAGACATGCTGCAAACTGTCTTTAACATTAACTGTTGAGACAGAGTCAGAGGGCTTTCTCTTGTTTCAGGATGAGTGAGAAGATAGTGGGGATGTGCATCTTTCACTTTCAAGACGATTCGATGCATGGGCTCCGATACAGGAACGATACGTTTTAGTTTGAAACAATTCAGTACGATTCGTTAGAGAATATTTGTAGCCATTTTTTTAAATATATATATACACATCTTCAGTAGACTTGTGCAATATGTTACAAGATAAATAATGATTTTACATTATGAAGCTTACTGTAGTCCCCAGAACAGGGTTTGTTTGTAAATAGCACAACTGGAGAAATTGGGAGCAGAAGAGTCCAGCTGTGTATTGACAGGGGTGCTGTTTTATATTGAGTTGTGTTTTTTTGCTTCAATAGAGTGATCAGGGACGTGCAACTAGTTTTCCTTCTCCTGTAACTACTCCCCGGGTCGTAGTTGTAAATGAGAACGTGTTCTCAGTAAACGTACCTGGTAAAATAAGGGTTAAATAAAAAATAAAGTCAAAGTGGAATTATGTTTTTAGAAATTAATTAAAAATGAAAAGCTAAAATGTCTTGGGTCAATAAATATTCAACCCCTTTGTTATGGTAAGCCTAAATAAGTTCAGGAGTTAAGATTTGCTTAACAAGTCATATAACAACTTACAATTATCTGTAAGGTCCCTCAGTCGAGTAGTGAATTTCAAGTACACATTCAACCACAAAGACCAGGGAGGTTTTCCAACGCCTCACAAAGACCAGGGAGGTTTTCCAACGCCTCACAAAGACCAGGGAGGTTTTCCAACGCCTCACAAAGAGACCAGGGAGGTTTTCCAACGCCTCACAAAGACCAGGGAGGTTTTCCAACGCCTCACAAAGACCAGGGAGGTTTTCCAACGCCTCACAAAGACCAAGGAGGTTTTCCAACGCCTCACAAAGACCACGGAGGTTTTCCAACGCCTCACAAAGACCACGGAGGTTTTCCAACGCCTCACAAAGACCACGGAGGTTTTCCAACGCCTCACAAAGACAGGTACCTATTGATAGCTTAAACAAAATAAAAATAAGACATTGAATATCCCTTTGAGCATGGTGAAGTTATTAATTACACTTTGGATGGTGTATCAATACACCCAGTCACTACAGTTTTTTAAAGAATAATGTGCCAATATTGGGTAGACGTACCCAGAAAGACTCACAGCTGTGACTGCTGCCAAAGGTGATTCTAAATTGTATTGACTCAGGGGTGTGAATACTTTCGGTTATAAGAAATGATAGATACATTTCGCAAAAATATTTAGAGAAATTAGATATCTGTATTTCATTTTCAAAAGATGTGCAAATTCTAAAATTTCTAAAACACGTTTTTCCTTTGCCATTATGGGGTATTGTGTGTAAATAGGTGTGAGGAAACAAACATTTAATACATTTTGATTTCAGGCTGTATCACAACAAAATGTGGAATAAGTCAAGGGGTAAAAATACTTTTAGCATTTGAATGCTGAAGGTGCCACGGAGATGTACATGATCAAGAACAAGCAGTCTACCTCGTGTTGGTCAGCATGTGAAGCTGGGCACAGTAGGCAATTTCACTAGGCTTCTGATATTCCCTGGGGTTGTTCGGCATGCAAAATGACTTGTAGATCAATGTCTGTCAAAACCGTTACATGCTTATTAGTTTGACACTGAAGGAGAGGACGCGTCAGTTGTCACAAAGGAATAGATTTTCTGACTGATGCACGCTACATTTGAATCGGTTTGGCATCCGCAGACCGATGCTCTCGTATCTTAAACATTTGAATCAGACTGTTTTGAATCGTTACATCCCTAGAAGCGAGAATGTTCTGTAGCCACCATGACAGGTGAACTGTTGGAGGCTGGAAAACAACAAAGACTGGCTTACTCTGTAGGCCAGGCAAGCAGGACAGTGTCACAATTGTGTGTCTGTCGAGGGTCAGCCACTGGGCTCACAGCTGTGACACACACACACACAGCGGCTCTTCCAAAATAGGGCAGTAAATCTCCTGTGAGATGCCAGCACAGGCAGTCCCTCCAGGCAGAGTTTCACAAACTGTAACCAGGATAGAACTCTGGAGCACTAGTCTCAGTGCTCAGCACAGTCAATGCTTCACATCCATTAAAGAGAGGCAATCAATGTACACTACATGACCAAAAGTAAGTGTGAGCTTGGTCCCCCCTTTGCTGCTATAACAGCCTCCACTTTTCTAGGAAGGCTTTCCACTAGATGTTGGAACATTGATGCGGGGACTTGCTTCCATTCAGCCACAAGAGCATTAGTGAGGTCGGGCACTGATGTTGGGCGATTAGGCCTGGCTCAGAGTCGGCGTTCCAATTCATCCCAAATGTGTTTGAGGGGTTTGAGGTCAGGGCTCTGTGCAAGCCAGTCAAGTTCTTCCACACTGATCTCGACAAACCTTTTCTGTATGGACCTCCCTTTGTGCATGGGGGCATTGTCATGCTGGAACAGGAAAGGGCCTTGCTGTTGCCACAAAGTTGGAAGTACAGAATTGTCTAGAATGTCATTGTATGCTGTAGGGTTAAGATTTCCCTTCACTGGAACCAAGGGATCTAGCCCGAACCATGAAAAACAGCTCCAGAAAATGAATCCTCCTCCACCAAACTTTACATTTGGCACTATGCATTCAGGCAGGTAGCATTCTCCTGGCATCCGCCAAACCCAGATTTGCCAGTTGGACTGCCAAATGGTGAAGCGATTCATCACTCCAGAGAACACGTTTCCACTCCAGATTCCAAGGGCGGCAAGCTTTACACCACTCCAGCCGATGCTTGGCATTGTGCATGGTGGTCTTAAGCTTGTGTGTGGCTGCTCAGCCATGGAAACCCATTTCATGAAGCTCCCGACAAACAGTTATTGTGCTGACGTTGCTTCCAGAGGCAGTTTGGAACTCGGTAGTGAGTGTTGCAAACGAGGACAGACGATTTTTGTGCCCTATGCACTTCAGCGGTCTCGATCTGTGAGCTTGTGTGGCATACCACTTCACGGCTGAGCCGTTGTCGCTTCTAGACAATTCCACTTCACAATAACAGCACTTACAGTTGACCGGGGCAGCTCTAGCAGTGCAAAAATCCTATGACAGTGCCACGTTGAAAGTCACGGAGCTCTTCAGTAAGGCCATTCTACTGCCAATGTTTGTCTACGGAGATTGCAGTGTGGTCAATTTTATACACCGGTCACCAACGAGTATGGCTGAAATAGCCAAATCCACTAATTTGAAGGGGTGTCCACATCCTTTCATATATATATAGTGCATCTCTGACATACTACCGTCATAGCATAGCAATTCAAATAGAATGAGTGTCTCACCAGTATTCTTGGCAGGGGCATCATTTTTTAACATAGGGTATGGCAAAGTTAACGGGTTGCCGGGGGTTCTTTAAAAAGAAAATACAATTTAAGCTCATTTACTGCATTTCTACATCGGGATTAAAAACTCTAGTTAAGTTTCATGTCAGGCCAGTTACCTAGCCATCTACTACATCTGCACTGTTATGAGAGAAAAGTTGCGCTGTTCACTGCAGCTATGTCGATGCGCTCTCCATCAAACAGCCTGCCCATCAGCTCTGAGCCATCTGCATGGTCCTAAAGCCAGCCCGACAAACTGCATTTGCCTTTTAAAATCGGGATTGAAATGATTTTAGTAGCCTATTTTAAATTGTTGGTTTTGAGCTAGGGTATGACGACTGCCATACACAATTGATGCCCCTGATTCTTGTTCATAACCAAACTTGCACTCAAACACACATTGACAAGTCGGTGAGGGATAGCAGTTTGAGGACAGTGGGATGCCAGCTTGACATCCCCATGCTGGTAAATGAAAGGTCTACTCACAGGTAGAGGAAAGCGATCTTAGACATAGCCTGACCTAGATCAGGGATGGACGTCAGCTCATTATGGTCCAGGCGCCTGAGGGAAACACAGACGCAATGATGTTAGAGGACATAATGGATTGAAAGGAGAAAGTAACAGAACATTGTATTGAGATAACATACTGCTGTGAATTGACTGATCAAGTTGTATTTGGAACTGAAGTAACGACATGAGGTTTCCTCTTGGGTTTGACAGTGTAGTAAGGAAATAGATATGGTGTTACTGTATCCATCTGAAGTGTGTAAGATTCATTCCTATAATAACAGAAATGTATGCGAGTAAAACATAGATGGATAAAGCTGTGTCCGGCTAGTGTGTGTGCTTGGGCTCTAACAGATGTCAGAGTGTCTGTGCCCTCCCTACCTGGGTTGAGATCGACCCTCCTGAGTGTATCAAATATTTACAAGCCAGGGTTCAGCCTGACTGGTGTCAAGTGATGGAGAAAGCTTAATATAGAAACCACTAGCCCTACTTTATTCTCAATTGGACTAATTTCAAGACAATACATACAAGGATGCTAGAATGTGGAGTGTGCGTGACAGAATTTCTGTCCATTGACACTACTATACCACATAGCAGTCAGGGACCTGACAATTATGGTGAGTGTTCCATGTGTGAGATGCCGATCTACTGCAGTGTTTGCTCAGGGTACTGTCCAGTAGGGACTTAACTGATGCCCCCTCTAATACCATCATTGGGAAGCCTGCTAGGCCTACTGCTAACAGAAAACATTTCATTAGACTAAGCACACATACACACAGGGCAGTCCATTAGGACGTGAAGGGGAAGCACTTTGTGAGGAACTGCGTTCATAGATAATCTGTCCGCTTGACAATCGATACTGTGCTGTTCTGAACGAAGGCCATTTAAAAGGCTGATCCCAGTGCACACACACAAAGCCAAGGGGAACAGAGGGAGGAGAGAGTATCATGTCTGAGGAACTTACAGCTCTCGTAGGTTTGGGAGGTTCGAGAAGACTTCGACGTCAATGGCTGTCAGCTTGTTGTGGCCAAGATTTCTGTAATAAAGAGAACAGACTGATTAGTATTGTTGATACACCCACCACCCCCTGACCCTCCATTTTACAGGGGTTTTCCCCAACTGTGAGAACTCCCTATAACATTGTGACAACCCTGTAGCCCCATTTGGGTACTGTTCCAGGGGTTCCCAATCAATACTGATTCTGACTTGGTTTACACAATGGATACACAGCCATCCATCTGTGTACAAGTCAATTTGCAGTTTAGACTGCATTTAATAGCCACCACTTCACTTGCACAGAGACTAACATTAAAATAGGGACTTGTTCAGAATTGGTGTTGTCAGTCAAATACACTTAGAAACAAATCTGTCTTTCACAAACAAATGTGCATACACACACACACACACACACACGTAGTCTCTGATCTGACACACAGCTCTGGTTGCCTCCAGACATGAGAGATGGGCTAGGAATGTTTCACAAGCATGTGGCGAGATGGCTGCTTCTTCTTATTGTTTGGAGACAGATTTACCTGACGCACCACATTCCTGCACCTTCCTCTGGTGGCAGGCTGCCTGCACAGCCTCAGCAGACCAAACTGCACATATGCCTCTCTTTCCAGGTTTCTGCCTCACTCTTTACCCTCTGTCTCAACACCTATCCTGCTCTCTACCTCCATCTCCCTCTGTCGAGATTTTTTATTTAACCTTCATTTAACTAGGCAAGTCAGTTAAGAACAAATTCTTATTTACAATGACGGCCTAGGAACAGTGGGTTAACTGCCTTGTTCAGGGGCAGAACGACAGATTTTTACCTTGTCAGCTCAGGGATTTGATCTAGCAGCCTTTCGGTTACTGGCCCAACGCTCTAACCACTAGGCTACCTGCCGAGATAAGTCAGTCTCTACAGTATACGTGTGTGTGAGGAGATAATGGTAGAGTGTGTGTGTGCCCCGCAGGCAGCCCTGACAGGGCGGTGTGTTAGGATAATTGGCAGGGCCCTCCCACCGTACCACATATTGCTAAATTGCTGTCCCTGTTACAGGAGACAATTACCTCATTATACTGAAGCAAAGTGAAAAATCACCGGGTTTCTTCTGCCAGGCTGGGCGGCGCCGGAAGGTACAAATACAACTGAGAACACCACCTCAGCGCAGCACAGTGAGCGACACCGACCACAGTAATCTTCCACAGCAATCAGCGCCAGCCTTTAACAAGGCCCTGATCAGTGCAAACTGAGGATAATAAAGCTTAACTGGAGAGCTCCTCATTACAAACAACCAATAAAACACCGTTCAGAGGAAGACTGCTGTCATGCCCCCTCAACAGGTTTCAGAAGGAAAAACAGGCTGAGTGTTATATTGGTATAAGATAAAAGGACTACAGAAATGTAGAGCATGTCATTGTTTGCTGTTGTCCATTTAGAGTAGAGAGAAGAAAGGTCACATTTGAGAGAAAAATGTGGTGCCAGAGACCACAATAACAAACAGACGGTGTGTGTTTGTTTGTGTTTGTATGTATTCTCAATCTCAGGAAGGCCAAGGAGAAGGGAGTGTTTATACAACTCCAGATTTGTCTTCCCTTGTTCATTCACCTTCATTTTCTTTCCTATCTGATCAGATAAGTTTCAGTGTGTTTTAACACCTACTGTATGAGCAGCTGGTGATAACACCATAGCTTCCTTCTGTTCTACAGTCACAAGTAGAGGGGGTGGGGTTACGCCTCACTGACTGGGGCTAACGTTCTCCAGAATCAGCCATACTGCCTCAGGGGCACAACACAAGTGTAGAAGGCTATGGGACAGAAAAAGGCCAAAAACATAGGCATTAAAAACTTAAGTGTGTGTGTGAGATGTCCTAAAAACTCTTAACCTCAATGATCTCCGTGGTCAATTTAACAGTCCAAAAACACATTATTTTGAAAGCTAAGAGAAATCTGTGATGGAGTGTGGCGAACACTACAAAGTTATTCCCTCTGCTGAAACTCTGGAATGGTGAATTCCATTGCATGGCACAGCAAGAATTCTGCTGTTTATCTAAATGAGCAGGCTTGTTTAACATTAGTCAGCATGATCAAAATCACAGCGCTATGTTCTTGACCAGAAAGTGTCAGCAAGGTAATTCATGCCTAGCTTTTAGCCAAATAAATAATGGAGGAAAAAATAAATCAGTAGGTCTACAAGGGGGGGCAGTTTCCCATCCCTGATCTAAAGCATGCAAGGAGTTGTGCAACCAGGATCAACTGAGGTGAAGGTGGGAGTGGAGGATGGAGAAGCCTAGATTGAACAGACTTGTCTAGAAATACATACTAGGCCAGGTAATTTAATCTACTGCCACTTCCCAGTCCACCTGTTGCCCTGAAGCACAGTCTACTCTAGAGACCTCAGGTCAATAGCAACACAGAGGTAGCTCAGGAGGGTACAGGTTCTCTTGGCCACTCAGACAGCATTAGAGCAGCGATAAAGCTATAAAACCTGTCTGACAAGGCAATCTGACCTGCCTCAAACCTCCCAAAACACTCAAAGCCCCCCACAGCATTAGACTTCAACCGTTACACTACTACACACTGTTGGATTGACGTCATAAACCCTTCATCACAACTCCCAAAAAAACACAAAATTGACTTGTTTTGTATTCCGTGAAAGAGCTTGGGAGTGATGTTATTTCTTATGACAGTGCCCTCATAATTAAAGGCAGACTGCAGAGGGGAAGGGGGTGGGGAGGGGTTCTACTAGACCGGAATCTATCTGCTCATCTCTATCGCTGATAAGATGTGTGAACTTCGCTCTTTGGAAGTGTGAAATGTCAGCAATAGGGCCTTTGTGATGCAGTTGGGAAACAGCAGAGCTTTTATGTGGTCTGACCAGCCATAAACTGGTCAGGGAATAACCTTCCGTCTGTCAGGGAGCTAGGAGAAGAGGGAGCGCGCCCATAGGCCAAACAGAGGGCCAGCCAGACAGAGGCAAAGAGAGCACAATACAACACTGTGCTGTCTCCCCCCCCCCCCACCTTCATGTCATAAAGGCCCATTTACAGCCAGGCAACGGCAGTTAGAGCATACACAGGAGTACCACCACCACTGTTTTGGACTCCCGCAAAACACAGGCAAGAGAGGGTGGACAAGACTGAGAAAGCAGCCACAAACAAAAACAAATTTATTTTTATTTAAAAAGTAGCACAATATGCCCAGTGTTTCAACAATAGTAGTTTAGCAATGGTGCCCCACCACACCAAGAGGGCTGGGCGATATGGCCGAAATATCGGTATGTCAACATTATGTTTCTGAATGATTACATTTCTAAATATGTTTTGAGTAGTGCAGGACCCTAGGATGGCAACAAATTAATCTTAAGTGGCTTTAATGGGATTTCTCCATTCTGATGGTTTTATATTCAACCAAACTGAAAGAGAAGTAGTCAATTTTAGAGAACTTTTATTTTGATAAAGTGCTAAATTAAGTTTGTAGACTGTATTGTAAAAATCCATACCGGTATAGCTAAAAAGTTGATATATAGCCAAACAGGGCTCAGCATGAACTTAGGCCCAAAGATGCCAAATGAGGGAGGAGCACACAACATAGCCTCATACACAACACACACACACGGATTGGAGTTTGATAGCAAATCCTAATTTGTTCCACAGTCGCTAGACTCCTTGATTACGAGCAAAAGGAAATGAACCGCCTCAATGAATCTGAAAGAATAACATCAATATGTCCATTCTGAGGGAGTATTGTTCCAGTTCCCTCTTGACTGGCCGCTGATCTTATATTCTGTACTTCAAAGTGAAGAAAATGATTGATCATTAAACAATATATTTCCCCCTGCTTAATGTTTATTATGCTTGCAAAAAGAAAAGCCTGCAATAATTACACCATCATCCATGGAGAGAGAATGGGGCCAAATACAGGCCTGAACTTTATAAACAACTGTATGTAGGCCTGTGTGTGTGGATTTATGTGCAGGTACTGAAAGCCTCTGTTTTCTACTAAATAAGTGGACACGGCCACTGCAGGTTTTTTGGAAGGTAAGAATGCTTGGCTCTGGTGAGCACATAGCTATCAGCTCTTGGTTGTGGTGGTCTGTTTAGGGGGTTCTCCACTTCGCAATACCTCTCCAAGTCGCTTTCTTTTTTTTCAAATCAGGTTTCCAAACTCTTACCAGATGTAGGCCTACAGAATTCACAGATGATTCATTTATCAAACCCACTTTGTAGACACTGGCTTAAACAAAAATAAAAAAAACTTGGCGCCCCAGTGTGTCTTAACAAAAAAGGCCATCTATTCTGTTGACTGGATTCCTATGGAATGACTTCTGGCAGCAGCTGTTCAATTGTCATTACAGTGAACACAGTGATGAGCTCACTTCATAACTTCATGTAAATGTCAACTTTTATCTATAGTTATGAAAAGGACTTCTCTACTCACTTATTGCTGCTAATGTGTTTGTCTAGATAGATATTATCTATATCCATAACACACATTTCATTTTAAACTGTAGTATAAAAGTTCACATTTACATAAAGCAATAAATAAAAGCCATATTTTTCTATTGAGGTAAGCACTGAGCATCTATCTACTGTAAATATCAAACATTAGCATTAACAGGATTATTTTTAGGAATGATAAAATCAGAGCACTATGGATATAATGGTAAACCCCAGGAAACTAGAGGATGATGTTGCTTTAGGGCCTAGGGACATAATAGGCAGAAGGCCCCATTGTTGCAATAACCTGCTAAATTCCTTCCATCTTGATTCCCTGGTGCCACTAGGGAAGTTTAGCACTCTGGTGTTAAATTAATTAAGGAATGCAATTGTTTCGATTGATTGTAATGGTTTGTTGAAAATGTACCTTTTTTTTACTACTTCTTGGTTATTTTGGAATATAAAATGTTATTGTGAAAATGTTTGTACTCAGGACACCATTGTGAATGAGACCCTGGTTTCAAATCGGGCTCCCCTGAAATGAATCCAAGACTACTAAAATCATTCTTAATACCACAAGTTTACAAGACTGCTTAGAAAGAATTGCCCTTGAAACCACAAGAGCCACAGTCCTGCAGTCTGTTCAGTTGCTGTTGTATAGCTGTTCCACCGTGGATATGTCCATCTGGGGTTAAGGAAGTGGAGGAAACCGTTTTGGTTTTATCTTTTGTTTCATTAGGGCAGTTTGATCTGCTATCAATCATTCCTTCATTCATACCACCTGGCTCAAGATGCATGGTAACCATAGTCACACGATGGCAACATCCTTGATTACCAGCAACAGCAATCTCCTCTGCAAAGTTTTGGTGTTTATTTGCATGTTGATTGTAGTTGGTTCAGTCAGACTACAGAACTTTCATCCAGTTAAACCAGACATGAACTAGACTGTGATGTTGACAACACTTACAGGCAGCAGGCAGAAACCCCCCAGCAGAATCTCCACCCCATCATTTTCCCCCCCCCCCCCCCCTCAGGCCAGGTGAACTGGACCCAAGATCAGAGGAACCACCAGACCATAGCCTGTCAGGAAACCACCAAAACAAACCCATTTCCTTTGGGCAAAATCCAAACCAGAGGTTGAAGGCAGAGGGGCATATGATGCAGTAACAGAAAGTCTGTCATAGTGTTGTCACAATACCAACAATACTAGTCCAAATATTAGATACCATGGTGAAAAAAAGTGGCCTAGCATCCTGTCCCCAGACACTTTCCCCTTTTCGAAAAGTTCTCCAAAAATCCTTTCACTAAAATTCAATATGTTGTATAGAGTAGAACTTCACACCGTATTATAGAATACTGCATAGAATGGCGACTAGACCGACCAGTGATTTGGCTAGAGCAATGGGAGGAAGGAATATACATGCATAATGATCTGCATGTCATTGTGGCAGTAAGGGAAAACACTGCCTGAAACGTTCTTTGCTCTTCAGTTAACTGACACATACCTCTCCCTCCCAAACAGAATTTAAGGAGCACCAGAAAGAAATTGATTTGATATAGTTTAGGCTTACATTAGGCCTATATGAATCGTACCTTTGAAGCACGAGTAGCAGTCCCTTTTCCTTTCTTCCTGTGCCAATCAAATTTGCCTAAGCATAAATGTCAAGTTACCAGGTTACTAGCTAGCTAGGTAACGTGACTGAACAACGGTGTTTGTTGTCAAACCAATAATTAGCAACCTGGGATTAGTTTAAAGCGACCAGCAACATGGTTTGTGAAATTATATAAAATGCGCGCCAATTTTTAACTGCTTAGGCTGGAGACTGTTTTCTTTGCTGTAAAGCTGCAAGCATGCCTGTCGCATGCCTTCAGGCTCAATTTTCCCTCTGACACTCAGAGGCTGCATGACAATGAACTTGCAAAGTCTACTCAGACTGGTCTGTGCGCTTGGTTATAACAGGTGATGAAATGATACAATGTATCAACATTGCTCGCTTTGCGTGCTGCTCCAATGTAACAAATGTACAAGTCTAACAATAGAAGACTAATCAGGGTCTGGATCTGCATCCCCGCTCGCCATCACGGCCAAATGATATTTAAAAGAACTGACGGAGGAAAAGATGCACATGAAAAGTGGACGGAGAGAAGCAGGTGAGTGAGGGCTGTTAGGGGATGAGGCTGGCTGATTACAGCTGCCTCACGTGATATGTGCATGATGAGCTGACAGAGAGAAGCAGGTGAGTGAGGGCTGGTAGGGGATGAGGCTAGCTGATTACAGCTGCCACATATGATATGAGCATGAAAGTGAAGTGGATATTATTGGACCTGCCCATACAAGAGACTGTTGCTTCAATTCAACTGAGTTTATAAACAGGGCTGAAAAATACAGTAGCATCATATGAAACAGTACTAAGGTATTCTAAAATGTATCATAAGTAGGGATGCAAGATATATCGGTGAACATATCAGAATCAGCCGATATTAGCTTAAAATGCCAACATCGGTATCGGCCCGATGTCTAGTTTAATGCCGATGTGAAAAAACGATGTCAAAGCTGACGTGCATACCTATATAAAACGTAGGTACATGACGTAATGACGCCACGTACAATTTTGCAGCATTCCTAACCTAGCCCACAATGTCTGCTGTGTGGATCGCGCAGTCATTTGAAAGACTAAGAACATTTCAGCGAGACAACTCAAAGGCGAAATACATTAACGCCAAGATAATGGAATTCATTGCCCTTGACAATCAACCGTTCCCTGTCGTGGGTGATGTTGGCTTTCGCAACTGGTCGAGCACCGGTACACACTAAAGTCACCAAGTGCGCTATTGTTCAGATGTTGCCTTACCGGAGTTACACAGTAATAGCTTCACTGCTAGTAACTTCATGACATACTATGGAACGCCGTTTGGGTCTTTGCGTGTCAAAATATATACATGTCAAATAACACTATGACATGTTAAATTAGCTTTTAATTTGACACGTCAAATAACACAGTTCTATTATAGAATGTTGTGTGTTCTGAATTTGCACATGCAAGCCAGGCGCCACCACTACTATCAGTAGCACTGTCAAAGCTGTACAAAAAAAATTAAAGTCCGCAAACAAGCAAACACCGGCCACGAACGATGTGTTTACAATACCGCGGTGGTAATAAAGCATTATTTGTTCAACAGCAACTTCTGGGGTAGCTAGCTAGCTTTAGCTCGTACCAATACAAGGCTAGTACCAACCAGCCTGAAAACAATGACCAGTAGAAATTAGTCATTTTCACTATTCTTAGCAATGATTTAGGAATCCTTGTGAGTATTAGCTAGGTAGCCACTTGTTGCTCGCCTATTGAAATTGAACTTCAGTTCATGAAAATAAATAGCTAGCCAGCTACTTAACCCTGTTGCCCAAAGCTAACGTTAAAAGCAGCCAGCTAGCTTCATCTGGCTAGTGAGGCTTGACCTGACGGAGTTGTGGTGTGAAGCTAGCCACAAAAATGGAATTTGCGGTTTGCCTTCAAAATAAAAGTACCTATTTGAAAGTGATGCAGAACGTTACAATTGGTGGAATCATGCCATATTTAGACTAGATAATGTTAAACAAGGTTGGAATGTGAAGCAATTAAATGGTTTATCAATCTACTCGGTGACCCCCACAGAACACAACTGTGAAGAGTTCACGTAAAAATTAGCGTTGTAGCTCTTATCGCGGCACTGTGACTATGTGAAATCATCTCCCCAGTCAGCCTATTGTGTGTATTGACATTCATATTGCACTGTACAGTTTTACCTAAGATCAATGAAATGGGGTAACAGTCTACTCCATACCCAATATATTTTTTCCCAACGTCCTCCTCAGAGTCATCAGACTCCAAAACATCCACGCAGTATTGTTTCTCCTCTGGAATAGTGTTCAATACAAATAGGTTGACAATAAATGTGGCTCAATTCACAGTTGTTTCAGAGTCCCGCAATAAGAGCTACGATGCTAATGTTCTCTGGGTGTCACCGAGTAGACTGATACCTATGGATTGTGGATCAACGACATGGGGTAAGGCTGTACAGTGAAATAAGTATGCCCCAATGCAATTCTAAAGTAGCATACATCCAGTGTGATTGCAACAGATGTCAAATTGTCTTTTGTTAATTTTATATAACATTCCAACCTCGTTTAGCACGATCTAGTCAATTATGGCATAATTCTACTATTTGTATTAATTTGCATCACTGTCAACGACATACTTTTATTTTGAAGGCTAACCGCAAAGTCCACTATTGTGGCTAATCCTTATTGTTGCTAATGTCACATATGTTCCAACCACCATTAATAAAATAAGAACTGTCTTATAAATTAGGGTTATTTTAGAGGACACCTAGCTATATAGTTAGCTAGCTAATGATAGCTACTGAAACAGATGTCGTTTTGCTATGTTTTGAGGGAAGAACATTGTTTGCATCCATGATGCATCACTGTAGGTGTGCGAGACAACTTTAATCGTTGTGACATGAAATACGAGTGATAGTGTAATCAATGTGTAATAACTACATCAAAAACGTATGAATGCGTTCAATTATTATGTGACGTGCAGTCATATTCAGGTCCTGACTGGTCAACCAGCTTATTTGACAAGTCAAATAGTGTTATTTGACATGCAAAGACCCAAACGGTGTTCCATAGAAATCCTGGTTGAGAATGAAATGACTGAACAAATGAACAACGAAACAGCACAGCAAGTAAGTCAAAGAAATAGGTTTTGATTATGTTTTACAATCACGGCTTGCGAGTCCCATAGGGCGGCGCACAATTGGCCCAGCGTCATCCGGGGTAGGCCGTCATTGTAAATAGGAATTTGTTCTTAACTGACTTGCCTAGTATAAATAAAGGTTACACACTGACCAAAAAGTTATTTAGTTGCCTTTTACATTTTCATTGATCTTAGGTAAAACTGTACAGTGCAATATGAATGTCAATACACACAATAGGCTGACTGAGGGACTGTAGTGACACCTCTTGCACTGAGATGCAGTGCCTTAGACCGATGCGTCCATGTGTGTGTGTTAAATAGTTAACTGTACTAGAATGCTTAAAAGGACGCAAATAAATGTAATATCGGTATCCTTTTTTTTCGGCATGGAAAATATTGAATATCGGTATCATCCAAAAATGTGATATCGGTGCATCACTAATCATAAGTATCATGATGTTTTGGTATCGTGATATTACCGTGGTACTGGTATACCGTGCAACACTTGTTTGTCAAAAGAGGCAGTGAGTAGTTGGTTGTCTGTCAGGGCTTGACATTTCTTGCCTATATAGGAAACCACTCAGCAAAAGCTGGTTTGTAAAAGGATCAATCCAGAGAATTCTCCTTCCTGTTTGAGTGAATATAGGTGACACTGTAGACCACAGCTGTAGAAATGAAGAACAAAGCAGGAGAGACTTCTTACAGACACAGGGACTCTGCTTTCTCTCTGTATCAAACCACATCGATCGGAGCCAATGTTGATAATGTTCATGCTTTTATTTACTTCTGTAAAACCCATTGCAGGCAAAGACACTTTACAGTGACCACAAACGAGTCAAACCACCACTCGAGAGAGTTTCTCACAGAGTGAGAGGAAGCCTGCAATGGGTATCATTAGGCTATTCATCAGAAAACTACTAGAGCACTTATCTAGGGAACAATCTTCGTGATGTGTTAACAGCCTTATGGGCATGCATAATTACCACCATATTCTAATACGTTTAATAAAGGCAACAGCAAAAATATAGAATACCCTTGAAAATCTCTTGCTTTGAAGTACAGTATATTAACCATTGAACATTCTCCCTAAATAACCAGTGGTCACTCTCGCCAATTTCCCCATCTAATTATTTCAATGCCTCATCATCTCTCCCTGTAAGATCAATCTCCTCTGCTTTCCCTTTGGCTGAATATGCCAACACCCGCTTGTTTCCTACTATCTCCATCAAGGCAGCAGTGTCACAGGGGAGCTGTAAAAACAGGGCAGAACAGGGAAACTATTTTGACAACTGGAAGGCATTATGGCTCCATTTTTCACCAACCCGTGCCCAGAGAGTTTCCTCAGAAAACTCTCGCTCTTACTGACGGATATACTGTATTGGAGCACCCAGTCTCTGCCCCATCTACCCCTAATAAATCCATGCTACTGTAGGAGTTGTCATCACTACACTAGGCCTATATATAGGCCCATATAAAATATTACAACAGCAAGTCACTATTTGTTCAGGAGCACATACAGTATATGAAGAGAATGAGAAATGTAATTATTGTATACAGTTCAAGAATTTAAATAGGAGTATTACAAAAAATTATATCTAGGACCTCAGACATTTTTAAAACTCAAGCCATCATGCCGTCCATCTTGTCCTAACCAACACAATGGCATTCTGCTACAGAAGAGCCAGTTCAGAGCAGCTCACTGTGAGCTGGACCAATCTTGTTTTAATAGACACCCAACAGTAATGTCCGCTTACCCACCACACTGACTGACCGACCGCTACTACTGCTAGCATCCACCCAGGCCAGGTCTAAACATTACAGGGACACTTTATTCCCCCCACTAATTCACTTGGCACATTTTCCCCAGAGGTTGAGAGACAAACATTTGGTGTGAAACCCAGCATGGCCTGACAGGACACTTACACAGTGGTCTAAAACTAAGATCTCAATGAATCGTAGTAAGGTTTTATTTTAAAGTTTAGATTCAAAATCATAGTATAGTCCAGTCTAAAATTAATTTAAATAAATTAATGAGATTTATGAGATTATCATATTTTACTCCATCGTTATAGGATTAAGATTGAGGATTAAAGGTATTTGTTGATAAAATGTTCATGTTTAATGTTCTCCTTCCTTACGTGATGCATTGAGTGAGTCTCTGTGGACCTTTCTTCAGACCAGGCCAAACCATGAGGCATATCCGTTTGATCATAAATTATAGAGGTAGCTCCAGCCGACCAGCGAGCAGTCCACAGTGACTGCCCATTCATCTCCACCTCTCTCCCTACACATTGTGTGCAGTAAACTTTTAAACGCCCAGCTTTTTGAAGTGCCAAGAGGGGGAAAAAAGTGCATGCTTTGTAATGAGCGAGAGTGAAATGGCAGTTCCCCTGTGCCCAACCCCCATCCACACACACGTTTTGTAAACAGACATTTCACACAGACTGAAATATCCACCTATACGAATGCATCTCCTCCTTCCAACAAGTCAAATGAACTGGGATAAGAGTTAATGGGATCACATACAGTCTCAATAGAAAACCAGAGAAGAAAGTCTCCCTTTGTGGCGTCTACAAACGTGGGGAAATACGCGGCCTAAGTGATTTACAGATTAATTCAATGCAATAAAACCATTCAATTTGAAAACAACAAGAGTATGTCACAGCTAAATCTTGACCAATAAGGTACTTACAGATAACAAGTAGGCTAACCTATATATATATATATATATATATATTTGTTCTAGACATGATCCGCCAGGCACCAGATATCACACCACAATGTTTGCATTTAGCCATTCCAGATGAGAAACGTGTCCCCATTGCTCTAGTAGTGGTGTTGAGGATAGTATAGTACTGTATACCTATGCATCAGTGTTACATTATGCCATAAACACCACTGTGGTGCTAAAGGGCAATAAGGCATCATTATTCACATTTTAGAGGACTTTTTAAAAAGTTGCATTCCTCACTTCCCAGGGGAAGACAAACTGCCTCAAACAGGAACCTGGGAGTCTGAGAAGATTCACTTTTTAAACCCCCAGCCCAAAAAAAGACTTGTATACACATCTCTCTCTCTCCTCCTCAACATTCCTGCTAAACAGTTGAATTGTACTTGAGGATTCACAATTGCCATTGAAACAGTGGTCCAACTGCTGCTTGAGCCAAAATTATGATTGAAAAAAAAAGTAACTTGTCTATAAACAACCTGTGTCGTTTCAATGGGATGAGGACTGAAATGTTCTCAATTTCAAGACACATTCCAAGAAAATGTTTCTCAATTGGCTCATTTCCTAAACAAACCTGCAGACTGTGTCCCCATTGTGGCCAATGATGTCTTGAGAATACACGCTTAATTTACTAGAAATCCAATTTGTGGGCCACGGCCACAGAACCAAATAGGGGATAAAGGACTAGTATTGTAAGTATCATAAATCTATTTATGAGGTGATGTTTAGACAACACAGAGGTTTAAATCCAATGAGATTTAAGCTAGTCAATTTCCTTGGAAAAATGATTTGCCCAAATACCTAAGTAGATATTGTTTAGATTGTTGAAAATGTATCTAATCTTCCTAATTGACACGATTTAGTTATATAGGCTATTTCCTCCCAAATGTATATATTTTTGGTCACCCTTGAAGTAGCCTATTCAGAGGTGGGGAGTAGCCTAATACGTCAATAAAGCCTATTATTGAACGGGATAACAATTGAAAGCAACTTGTTAAGTAGTTTCAGATTCATTGGAAATTACAAATCGACAAAGATGTTGTTTTGACATTATCCGTATTCCGCTGTCCATGCATGAATAGCCCATTTGGGTTCTGGTGTGCCGCAATGATGTGAGGCATAGGCTACAAAGTAATAAGACAACCATGCAATCAGGCAAGTTACAACTCCATAAAAGTTAATTTAAATATTAATTTATGTCCTTTCAACAAAGATTCAGTCGATGGAGGGCTGCGTTCCCTTCGGCAACATTGTATCTTATCCTGATATAGGGTGGTCAATTAATACTGCAGCTCGAATCTACTTACAGGGAAACTGTCTGAATCGGCAGGTCCAGCGGTGTATCTGTCAAATCCAAATGACTACAGTCCACATAATCTCCATTGCAGGTACAGTTCTGAGCACATTGTAAATCTGAGCTCAAACCGTAATTGATTAACAGTTCCAGCGAGAACACTAAATAAAAACCATAGTGAGAACCCGATCCAATTCGCTCCAGGGGCGCCGCCATTTTGTATCCAGTTTAATCGAGCGGCCACTGATCTCTCCTCAAATTGGAAATATGATACAGTTTTTGAGATAGTGAGGTCTGTTATAGTACATCAATTGCGTTGTGCTAAAATTAAGTAAAAACAAAAACGTGTGGTGTAGGTCAATAGGTCTACTCTTCCAAATAAGTAATTTAAAACAATTTCAGTACAACTTTCTCCTCGTGTCCTATGTAGTCTGAAATCAAAGTTGAATCACGGTTTACTTAGCAATAAGGCTACAGACTTGTCAAGTAAACATAATTAAATGCAAGTAGAACTTGTCCATAAAACGCTGAAAACGAGGACTCTTGGCAAAGCGATTTGTTTTGGCAAACATTGAAATAATAGGCAAAAAAAATATGGCAAACATCAACGGCGGCTCCTCATTTTCAGTACAACTTTCAGCATGTCAAACATACAAGTGACACACACATTTTCCTATAATAAATGGACACATTATCTAAACACTAGCCTATGCGCGTTGCCTCCGCACTCAAAATAAACGTTGAAACGTATCTTCTCTTCATCGCGGGCTTGGAATGTTGGCTAAAACGTGGACTGTGTTACAATGTTCCATTGCTATGCAAATGTAACAGCTAAAGTTTAGTGCCGAAAACGATCGTTGACTTCTCGTTTATGACGCTTGCAAAACGCCAAAAAAAGAAACACCTTGCTAGTGCCAATTGATCCCAACTTCGCCGCACCCTCGACGCGTTATGCTATCCGAAGAGCCTAGGAAATGTTTATCAGATGCTGTCGGATTATTAACAAATTCAGTGCCCAACTTCAGACTGTATCCACTATGAGTTGTTTCTTCTTGATTTAGTTTACTTTTTTCAGTCTTCGTTCCATAGTAGTCCCACTTTGGATGCACAAGGGAACCTCCCATTTCCCTTGCAATTGGCTGTTCAAATTTGAGGAACGGTAAACTCCTAATCTCACTGGCTGTTTAGGATTCTACAGGCGGTTCGACTGCCAGTGACCAGCTGTCACTCACCAGTCGTTGACCCAACCCATGTTTCCCACCCCGGGTGTGAAACCTCACCACCTCCTTTCATGCTCACCGCGTCTTAAAGGGGCAATCAGCAGTTGCTACATACATTTTGGGACGTATACATTAACGATATGTACCCATTGATTCTTGACTAATATAACTTATAAAGGCCTCATGAGCTTAGTTCAATTGTCGTACCCCATCAGAACCCAAAATATAAGATTGTTTTACTTCAATGTTTGTAAACAAAGAAAATGTAAACACACACTATGTAGCCTCAAAACATGGTTAAAACGATCATTTTGATATCTAGGAATTGGAGAGTGATACAATTTATTCAGCCCCATCCCTCAGCTTTTTACCAAACCAGGGGTGGGGGTGGGGATTACGCAATGTTATTGTTTTTACTGCTGAGTGCCGCTTTAAAGGGACAAGGACCAGGTTAAAGCACTATAATCGGTTAATGATAGCCTTCCGTAATAGATAGCAGTGGAAATGCTGCAAATACTGTATATCATTCTGACACTATTGTAAGGGAATTCTGCCCTATGTGCACACAAGTGACCACAGGAAACTTCTTTGATCAGAGGTTAGTTTGTTTAATAAGGATTGCAACCCGGAGTATACACTTACAGTAATTTGCAAGTAACACACTCAGTACAAAGATGGTGTTATCCCGTTTTATCCCTTACTGAGGATCACCCCAGCCAGGGTGATGTCCCTTAACTTTAATACCATATAACCTCATAATTAATAGGTGCTAATACAAAGATGTTTCTGCTAGGCGGAGTTCAGTTTATTGTTATTTGCAGTTAGTTTCCCAATCCTTCTTCCTCCTATTGCTATCATGTACTAGCAGAAGTAAGACTGGAACATAGTATCAACAGGAACTGAAAGTATAGCTTCAACACACAGACATCTGACTATTGTACAGTTGACCTCTTCATGCACTTACAATGTCTCTACCACTGATTATTAATCGCATACTAAAGCAAAACATGAATCATTGTACTTTTGTACTTACAGGTGTTCCTATAATGTACAGATATTATAAAATTCCTTTCACTATGAATGTTTTTTCGCCCTTAAAAAAGTTTACGTAAATCTGACCTCCGCTTAGTAGGCCTACCCTAGGTTGTTGCATTCAGTATGCATTGGAGTTACATAGTAAGGGAGTTGAGCTTTGTTTGTTATTAACATAGGGACTGTCCTATAGTAATTGCATTGTTATTATACAGGTATAAGTAGTGTTACCATTTAGTTTACAAACAAAATATAAAATCCATTATTGTTGCAATGATGTTGAACTTTTCCTTTTCCGAAAATATCTTAGTTGGAGTTGAGTTGTGAGTGTGTATTCAGAAGGATCTTTACGTGATTCAGAGGTGTCCTATAATGGGTCTCATGATAGCGCATAATTCTTCCCAAATGGTGAAGTCATGTCCGCCCGTTGTCTCAAAATGCACATCTGCAATAAATTGTTGAACTTGTCAGCCTTTAGGCCTTGTGAACTGTTTTTTCCGTTTACTTTTTTGTGGCTATGACAGGTCCTATTGATTGACTCAGAATGAGCTATTGCTACATGTTAGGATAAGTCCTGAATTGTCATGCAATTAATTAATCACTACACTGGGGACATGGATATTCACACCTGCAGCACTGCAGATGGTTCTATAGATGAGTTCCTTTTTCATTTTGCAATTAATAGTTCTAGGTTTCACATTGCTTCACATTGCATCAGAAGTATTGAGCTATGCATAGACAGTGTGCTAGCCCACAGGTGGGGTGAGGTGTTGGTGGCATGTTGTCCCTGATGTTTCCTTGACTGAAACTATGGGCGCTTGAGGGGATACAATCACAGCCATCTGAAATATGTGGCCTTGCATTTTAATGTTCTTTTAACAGATATGGCATTTAGATCAGGTATTTTGGTGGTCTATTTTGAGAATACTGTTGACATGTTTTCCAATATGATTTATCTGGTGGTGGGGCTTCTGTCAATGATTTGGTGTGCAAATTACTTTTGTGTGACTTTTGGAGTCATAATTCTGCTGTACCAGCTGTGAATGTGCATGAGGATCTGTCAAATTAAACCTTAAAGTTAATCTTGTTGATAACAAATTAAATATTAGTTAAATTAATTCACAGAGTTATAATTCACCTCTGCCCAGTGAAGGTCTACATGCCATCAAATTAAATGTTATTCATTGTACAAAGAATGTAACAATCACTAGATAATGTACCAAATAAACTAAAGAGATAGAAAGATAGCTCACCAGATATTTTACACTTTGTTCAATACACGTACTCTAAACTTGTGTGCTAAATTACTACATGCTGTGACGAAAAGAATGTGAAAGTCACTTCATCACAACACAAGACAATGGCACCATCCTGCACCACGTGTGCATTACATGTATGTAGCCTGATTCCATGGAGACTTTAGACATATTTCAACAACTTTGAATGGATTGACGGATTGATTTATGAGTGTGGCTGCTCGGTCTGAGGGAGAGAGGATCCACAGCGTGAGGAAGGCATTAACAGCTATGGCTACCACAACTGGACTTCTGCTTTCCCTGTGGCCCCATCTGGGTCTGACTCTGTGAAGTTTGACTGATGGGAGAGTGGATGTGAATTTCTCATGAGAGTGTGCTGTAAAGGAGGTAATGAGCGCATCAGATGAGCGAAGCTCCTTCTCTCGCTCTCTGTGTGCATGGATGTTTTTAACACCAACACCAACCAATATTGACTTTGATCTCAGGCCCTTCTTATGAACACATTTTCCTTCATGAACAAGTTTTATATATTGAAAAGTAATTTTTACAGCTTATTAGCATACACCTAATATGTTTCCCCTGTTGATGATGATCATTATATATTAAGGTTGAACCAATATTACATGTAACAAAAATTTAATACGAAATTATGTGAAATTCAATGAAACAATAATGTATGTTGACGCTAATATGATGTACAATATTCCATTATGTTTCTATATGATGACAATAGCATAATATATTTAATATGCCATATACTATTTTGTTAACAGTTTCACTAATTCATTTTAATTAACGTAATCATTATGATACACCTCACCACTGTCATTGGTTACACTAATTGCACTGTGTGTCTACATAACCTGGTTCGAGTATTTATGACATTACCCTGAAGAAGGCACATTGATGCCAAAACGTTGGTAAATACCCATTAAATTGCTGGGACATTATACATGGAGTGTGCAATTTTCTTTATTTTGATAGTTTAACACCAACCATAGCATGAGTTTGCACAGCTGGAATGGGATGAAAGCGGGAAGTGCACGCCAGGCAGTTAAAAAGAAGGTGCAATGCATAAAGATGTTTGGACTTGGTATGGAGAGAATGGTGCTGAGGAGAATTTTGTTGGTATGTTAAATAGTTTTCACATTGTGAGATTATTCCACAGTTTCTTGAGGGACGGAGGCTGGAAGGGGTGAGTGTGGGGCCCAGAATGATTTGTCACGCTTGTCTTACTGGAGTCTTCAAAGATAACGAGCCATCTGCTTGAGCCATTCATCAACAATAAAACGGAGAGGTGTGAAATGAGGCCAACTCATCAAACTCTCATTGGATGGCAAACGGGTGTGCGTGAGCATGGAAATGCCTTGCTATTGGGTAGCATAGACAGTTGGACATGTCCTGTGATACAAGGCCGTTTGCTAAGTGGTGTGATGCGTGATCTGAGAGAGAGCAGGGGGGAAAGCAAAGGCACACAGATGTAGGTGGACGGTGAGAAGGGGAAAATATGAAAGGACAACACTCACTAATAGAGTTGAGCCCTCTTGGGAAGGAGTGCAAGTTTCAGTTGCACTCTTTTGAGCACTCACTCTCTGCTAAAGGGACTATTATATCTTTCACTTATCCCTTTTAATCTCTTGTATACGCTCTCAACTTGTCCAATTTGGGTCAGTGTATTGAGAAGTATTGAGAGATGTGGGCCATAAAAACATGTTTGTAGAAACAAGTATTCCACACAGGTCATGAACTTAACACCTGTCGCTGGAGGAGGGTGAAAACAAAGAGTGTGCTGAATAGACAAGGCTTTAGTGTGGTGGAATGAGTTCCACACAACCAACCACTCCCCACCCAGGTGTACAAACAAGATGGCTGGATTTTCTTTTTATTGAAAGTGTGTACTAACATTTACATTTCTCACCATTGTTTGTTTAATGAAGTGAGTAAATCTCACCCGGTTCTTCCAAGTTGCTGTCATTGGCCAGGGCTTGCCACTCAGCAGGGCAAGGCAATGAGCGATGCCTCCTCCTCCTCTTCCCCAACCTGCTCCGCTGAAGGGTGGGCGTGGCATACACTCCAACACTGTCTTTTACTCATGTACCTCAGTCAATGTCAACTACAGTGAAGGCATCCATTGTTGAAAACAGGGCTGTGTCTACAGTTTTGTTTCCATTTCTTTTCAACAGATGTTTACCTCTGTCGTACGTCCCTCATGTCCTTACATCAGACAAAGTTGAACACAGTGCACTGGTTGAGTCAAGGCTTCGGTTGGGAGGAGAACGGGTGACTTATTTGTTTATTTGACTGTGTTTGTTTTAATAGGCCTTGAAGCGATGGCCTGGAGCAGTTTTTGTTCTGTCCCAGGAAAGGAATGTTATAGCTCTTTGAAAGGTGACTTCTGTGTAGCGTGGCCGCCCAGCATTTGTCTGGGAGCTTCCTTTGTTCTGTGCTTTTAGTGCGAATGCATTAGTGCCAAGACTTTCTCTCTCTCTTTCTGTCCCTCTCTTGAAGTTTCTGCTTCATTGGCCCCAAGAAAGACTTAAAGGCCAAGTGCAGTCAGAATTCAGCTGATGAAACTAGCACTGTAAAAGTACTGTATAAAACAATTTTATCAGTGTTATTTCCTGATAGTTGCTGGTTGAAAATACAATCTACACCTGAGCTTCTAATCAGCAGGTTTGCATGTGTAGGGCTTTCCATGGTGACATCCCCATGTGGTAAATTGATTAATATTGATATAGAAATGTCTGCATTGGGCCTTTAAAATAATCTATTACAGTAAGGTACTTAAAGCGCCGTTTTCATCTCAAGTAGTATGGCGCCGACAGTGATGTTCGCTTCGCTATGAGTTTCTGCTGACTCTGAAAAACACCAAAAGAAAGATGCCCAGGGTCCCTGCTCATCTGCGTGAACGTGCCTTAGGCATGCTGCAAGGAGGCATGAGGACTGCAGATGTGGCCAGGGCAATAAATTGCAATGTCCTTACTGTGAGACGCCTAAGACAGCGCTACAGGGAGACAGGACGGACAGCTGATCATCCTCGCAGTGGCAGACCACGTGTAACAACACCTGCCCAGGATCGGTACATCCGAACATCACACGCTGCGGGACAGGTACAGGATGGCAACAACAACTGCCAGAGTTACACCAGGAACGCACAATCCCTCCATCAGTGCTCAGACTGTCCGCAATAGGCTGAGAGAAGCTGGACTGAGGGCTTGTAGGCCTGCTGTAAGGCAGACATACCGGCAACAACGTCGCCTATGGGCACAACCCACCGTCGCTGGACCAGACAGGACTGCAAAAAGTGCTCTCACTGACGAGTCGCGTTTTTTTCTCACCAGGGGTGAAGGTCGGATTCGCGTTTATCTTTGAAGGAATGACCTAGGCCTAAGTACACCTAGGCCTGTACTTGTGGAGCGAGATTGATTTGGAGGTGTAGGGTCCGTCATGGTCAGGGGCGTGGTGTCACAGCATCATCGGACTGAGCTTGTTGTCATTGCAGGAAATCTCAACGCTGTGCGTTACAGAGAAGACATCCTCCTCCCTCATGTGGTACCCTTCCTGCAGGCTCATCCTGACATGACCCTCCAGCATGACAATGCCACCAGCAATACTGCTTGATCTGTGTGTGATTTCCTGCAAGACAGGAATGTCAGTGTTCATGGCCAGCGAAGAGCCCGAATCTCAATCCCATTGAGCACGTATGGGACCTGTTGGATCGGAGGGTGAGGGATAGGGCCATTCCCCACAGAAATGTCCGGGAACTTGCAGGTGCCTTGGTGGAAGAGTGGGGTAACATCTCACAGCAAGAACTGGCAAATCTGGTGCAGTCCATGAGGAGATGCACTGCAGTACTTAATGCAGCTGGTGGCCACACCAGATACAGACTATTACTTTTGATTTTGACCCCCCCTTTGTTCAGGCACACATTATTCCATTCCTGTTAGTCACATGTCTGTGGAACTTGTTCAGTTTATGTCTCAGTTTACCAAGAAAGTAAAGATAACTGAACTAAATGACTACCGCCCCGTAGCACTCACTTCTGTCATCATGAAGTGCTTTGAGAGACTAGTCAAGGATAATATCACCTCCACCTTAGACCCACTTCAGTTTGCATACCACCCCAATAGGTTCACAGACGACGCAATCCCCATCATACTGCACACTGCCCTATCCCATCTGGACAAAAATAATACCTATGTAAGAATGCTGTTCATTGACTACAGCTCAGCATTCAACACCATAGTACCCTCCAAGCTTATCATCAAGCTGGAGACCCTGGGTCTCCTGGACTTTCTGACGGGCCGCCCCCAGGCGGTGAAGGTAGGAAACAACATCTACACTTCGCTGACCCTCAACACTGGGGCCCCACAACGATGCGTACTCAGCCTCCTCCTGTACTCCCTGTTCACCCACGACTGCGTGGCCATGCACACCTCCAACTCAATCATCAAGTTTGCAGACGACACAACAGTAGTGGGCTTGATTACCAACGACGACGAGACAGCCTACAAGGAGGAGGTGAGGGCACTCAGAGTGTAGTGTCAGGAAAACAACCTCTCACTCAACGTCAACAAAACAAAGGAGATTATCGTGGACCTCAGGAAACAGCAGAGGGAGCACCGCACCTATCCACATCGAAGGCACAGCAGTGGAGAGGATGGAAAGTTTTAAGTTCCTCGGCGTACACATCACAGACAAACTGAAATGGTCCACTCACACAGACAGTGTGGTGAAGAAGGCGCAACAGCGCCTCTTCAACCTCAGGAGGCTGAAGAAATTTGGCTTGTCACCCAAAACCCTGACAAACTTTTATAGATGCACAATCAAGAGCATCCTGTCGGGCTGTATCACCGCCTGGTACGGCAACTGCACCGCCCTCAACCACAAGGCTCTCCAGAGGGTGGTGCGGTCTGCACAACGCATCACCGGGGACAAACTACCTGCCCTACATGACACCTACAGCACCCGATGTCACAGGAAGGCCAAAAAGATCATCAAGGACATCAACCACCCGAGCCACTGCCTGTTCACACCGTTACCATCCAGAAGGCGAGGTCAGTACAGGTGCATCAAATCTGGGACCGAGACTGAAAAACAGCTTCTATCTCAAAGCCATCAGACTGTAAACAGCAATCACTAACTCAGAGAGGCTGCTGCCTACATTGAGACCCAGTCACTGGCCACTTTAATAAATGGATTACTAGTCGCTTTATAAATCAAAATCAAATCAAATTTATTAGTCACATACACATGGTTAGCAGATGTTAATGCGAGTGTAGCGAAATGCTTGTGCTTCTAGTTCCGACAATGCAGTAATAACCAATAACCATTATACAATGCATTCTAAATAATGCCAATTTAATGATGTTTACATATCTTATATTACTCATATCACATGTATATACTGTATTTTATACCATCTATTGCACCTTGCCTATGCCGTTCGGCCATCGCTCATCCATATACTTGCATGTACATATTCTCATTCACCCCTTTAGATTTGTGTGTATTAGGTAGTTGTTGGGAAATTGTTAGATTACTTGTTAGATATTACTGCACTGTCGGAACTAGAAGCACAAGCATTTCGCTACACTTCCATTAATATCTGCTAACCATGTGTATGTCACCAATAAAATTTGATTTGATATCAAAACATTTCTGGTTAACAATTAAGTGCCTTACTGTGATTATTTTCAATTAAAGGAATGATTCACCCATTTTGAATGTTATATTGTTTTTGTGCATCTCTGAGAGATGTTCTATCTATTCCCTGGGTCATTTGATGTTTTCATGTGTATCTGAGCTATTGCGGTTCAAGCAGGCAGAAATTCAGCTGGTATGACGTAGCATTGCGATAAAGCCGCTCTCACTACACTGTAAGTGAATAAGAATACACATTTGACATCACGAAAACGTCTATCATACTTGTCATATTTCAATACTGGCTGATGTCATAACACGTGAGGTTCTTCTCTTGAATGAGCCATTGATCATATTTTTGCAATATTCCTACCTGGAGAAATGTGTCATTTAACACAGGGTGTAGCACATTTTTCCTACAATATTTGTCTGCCTATTCAGTCCAGGGTGCATTGCATGGTGCCATTGCATTTCTGTTGCGAATGTCAGACTCCATTCTCTGAGGCACATCGATCTGCAGGTTGAACATGGTGTGACTGTAGACTTTTAAATTGATAGTGCAGTTTGTTTAGGTGATTGTACACCTAACTAGCTACTTCACATGCTGATATTGACTTTAGTATTATTGCTAACTACCCAGCCAGCCCATAGAGAGCACTGCATTGTGGGTTTTGTAGTCGACTTGAGTTGCAACAGATTTCCACAATGATATTTACGTTGCTACCAACGTTACCATAACGACAAAATGAAACAATTGTTCACACAAATATTGTTCTGACATATTAGTTTTATTTAACACTGTAAATTACATGAATGAGTGGTTTTGCGTGCATTTTTCCTTTAAAATGGTCAAAAAGAAACAAAAATAGCTTCTTAGCAAAGAACAATTTCTCAAGCAAGAATATTGCTATGACTGTCTGGGAGTGGTTTGAGTGGGGAGGGAAAACTGAAAATAAGCAGTTATTGGCAGAGAGGTTTGGAACTCTCTTTCTTAAAGGATTGTTAACTAATTTATCACATGGTGATGTCACCATGGAAGGCCAAAATTCCCTCCCACCAAAACAAGCTGAAATTTCAGGCAGTCTTTCAAAACAGCTCTTACACTAAAAGGGCATTATCATAATTTTCACAATTTCACAGTATTATTCCAAAGTCATAGTGTGGAAATATATATAAAACACAGGAATATCATGTCTACAGGTGTTTTATGTTAAAGCTAGGTTCAATATAGTGCAGTTCTCTGCCCTAGCCTACTATGGGTAGAGAAAGTAATACATTTATACTATAAACACTTAAGAATAAGTATATATGCTAATTGTGCGTCACCATTGATTGCACATGCGTAGAGTGTTTACAAATCCACTAAGTAGTTTAATAAGCCAGCTAAATCAGAATGACCCCTGGGTATAAATTTAATTATGCCTTCAAACATGCTCAATAAAAGTACAGGCCAGAGGTGGAAAATTCAATTAATTTGAAGTAACATGATCCCCATTTACCTCCACAAAGGAACATATGGCCTCTCCCTCTGTGTGTGTTGTATATGTTTACGAGCAATTCATATGACATCATTACATTATCTTAAGTGTATCATTAACTGTGGAGAAATGGCAATTAGCGCTTGTGTTAGCTCTAGCAGTAGGGCTGGTCAGCTTTGCCTGTGCTGTGCTGTGTATGTGTTCCATCCCAGTCTGATAGGATAGACAACTTGCACAGACATACAAATTGAGATTCTCACTCCTCTTTGCTGTACCAATGACAGTAATTTGCTGTAATAAGTTTACATATGACTGAGATTATGCCAAAAAAGACCCCAATAACATGCTATCAGTGAAATTAATTAACGTGAATAAGACTCATTAGGAAGACTTTGTTGAGGACTTGTATAACTATTGGATATTAAGACAAAAATAATGGTTATCCCTCCATTCTACTCTGACAAAGTGGGACTGGTGAATATGAGGTTCTGGCACTGTTCAATGGGACTGGAGGACTGTGGCTCGCTCATGCAGAGAGCTCCCAGCCCCTCAATGCCCCTCTATACCTGAAGCAAAGAACAGCCAGCTGCTGCTACAGCGGCTTTTTCCCTGGGCTGAATAGAGCCACTCTGAATGGAGCGAAGGACAGGGAAGTTGAATAAGGAGAGAGTGAAGGATGGAAGGAGGGAGGGAGGAGGGTAGGGGGCTGCCCAAATCCATCATTACCCCCATAGAGTGCAGTGCTCACTGGGCCGGTTATGACAACGAGGAGGGGGGTTTGGTTTAATCGATCATAATAGAAATTTGCATGGTGTAATGAACCTGCTGGAAAAGCCATTATTTAAGCAGATCAAAGGGGAAAGTTACTTTGGAGTGCAGAATCTGCTGCCTCCAGCCAAATCTTAATTGGCAGAGGGCCTTTGCTTCTATTAATTTAATGCTACGAAAGCCAAAGTGAAAAAGTGTGTTCAAAAGTCACATACTGTAGATTTACTGTTGAAAAAACAGACCTAGATTTTCTGTATTACAGTTTTTCCCCATAGTTTGTAAGTATTCATTAGCATATTCGGCAACATTCTCTAGTTTTCTCCTGGGGTGTCTAGTAAAAACAGTTAACCATCGATGCCCTACCACCACCTCTCTGATCCTCTCTGTCATCATTCCAACCGAGGCTCAGCGTCAGCCCAAGCTAACCTGATGATTGTCGTCCTCTGTGTAACCCCCCTCGTAGTATAATGGCAGAGATTTCTCCAGTCGACCGACAGTACGTTGGCTGCAGCTGCTGAGCTTATGGCTGCCTGGCTGCCCCCAGGCCTTTGCTCCAGCTAATAGGATCATGGCTGCCACATTATGCACATTTAGGACCCACAGTGCAGCTCTGTGGGCTGTGTGCTGTGTGATGTGTGCTGTGCTGTGTACCTGGGTGTGCACTGGACTGTGGGAAATACAGCAGGGCTCTACTCTACTGAATCCTCTCCTCAACAGAAACCACTGAGGGGGATGGAGGGATGCTTTGGAAAGTATAAGGAGAAGCCATTGAGGAAAGTTTCATGATGTTTAATCCTACAAGTTTCTAAAGAGTGAAACATTTACCATAACTGTACTATCTTTTTGAAGCAGATACTTTGCCATAGCATAATAAACCATTTAAAAAGTTCATAAATGATACTTCCATCAAATTGCACAACTCAGTGAGAGAAAGTGGTAATAATTGTGACCGAACCCTCATGTAGCCCAACCGACCACTTCAACCTCTAACACAGAAGGAGCGTGTGACAGCGGTCCCATACACTGTTATAGAGGGTATGTGAGATTAACCAAGGGCTCATCTGGGACCCCTTGAGACCGGCCAGGGCCATTTGGTATTTGGTGCTGTGGTGAATGCAGGGGACTGAATGAGGCTCTCCCAGAGACGTCCATTTTGTTCAACCCAACACGTCAGACAGATGACAGCTCCACCATTCTCTGAGCTCAATGACTGCCTCATTCCTCAACTCCTGAGCCTATACACTCACCACTTAATTAGGGTGTTTCTCTGTTTAATATAAAGGCTTACACACTGTCTGAATTAGTATTTCAGAGGAAGTGGATGTTTTAAGCATAAGGAAAGTGAATAGTATTTTTTTTCTGCTGGATATCAAATCAAAGTGTTTTTATCACGTGCGCTGAATACAACAGGTGTAGTAGACCTTACAGTGAAATGCTTACTTACAGGCTCTAACCAATAGTGCAAAAAAGGTATTAGGTGAACAATAGGTAGGTAAAGAAATAAAACATCAGTAAAAAGACAGGCTATATACAGTAGCGAAGCTATAAAAGTAGCGAGGCTACATACAGACACTGGTTAGTCAGGCTGATTGAGGTAGTATGTACATGTAGATATGGTTAAAGTGACTATGCATATATGTAACGGTTTTCGTTGTCTGAAGAAGAGTTGTCGGACCAAAGCGCAGCGTGGTAAGTGTTCATGTTTTTTATTTCCACTGAACACTAAACCATCAATCAATCAATCAATCAAGTTTATTTTATATAGCCCTTCGTACATCAGCTAATATCTCGAAGTGCTGTACAGAAACCCAGCCTAAAACCCCAAACAGCAAGCAATGCAGGTGTAGAAGCACGGTGGCTAGGAAAAACTCCCTAGAAAGGCCAAAACCTAGGAAGAAACCTAGAGAGGAACCAGGCTATGAGGGGTGGCCAGTCCTCTTCTGGCTGTGCCGGGTGGAGATTATAACAGAACATGGCCAAGATGTTCAAAATGTTCATAAATGACAAGCATGGTCAAATAATAATCAGGAATAAATAACAATATATATAACAAAATAACAAGAGAATAAATGAAACCGAAACAGTTCTGTAAGGTGCAAAACACTAAACAGAAAATAACTACCCACAAAAACCATGTGGTAAAAAGCTACCTAAGTATTATTCTCAACCAAACACAAAGAAATACAAAACATAGAAAATGTACATAGAATGCCCACCCAAATCACACCCTGACCGAATCAAAATAGAGACATAAAAAGCTCTCTACGGTCAGGGCGTGACAATATATGATGAACAGAGAGTAGCAGTAGTGTTAAAGAGGGATTGGAGGGTGGTGGATGGGACACAATGCAGACAGCCCGGTTAGCCAATGTGCGGGAGCACTGGTTGGTCGGCACAATTGAGGCAGTATGTACATGAATGTATAGTTAAAGTGACTATGCATATATGATAAACAGAGAGTAGCAGCAGCGTAAAAAGAGGGGTTGGGGGGGGGGCACACAATGCAAATAGTCCGGGCAGCCATTTGATTACCTGTTCAGGAGTCTTATGGCTTGGGGGTAAAAACTGTTGAGAAGCCTTTTTGTCCTAGACTTGGCACTCCGGTACTGCTTGCCATGCGGTAGTAGAGACAACAGTCTATGACTGGCATGGCTGGGTTCTTTGACAATTTTTAGGGCCTTCCTCCGACACCGCCTGGAGTAGAGGTCCTGGATGCAGGCAGCTTAGCCCCAGTGATGTACTGGGCCGTATGCACTACCCTCTGTAGTGCCTTGCGGTCAGAGGTTGAGCAATTGCCTTACCAGCCAGTGATGCAACCAGTCAGGATGCTCTCGATGTTGCAGCTGTAGAACCTTTTGAGGATCTCAGGACCCATGCCAAATCTTTTTAGTTTCCTGAGGGGGAATAGGCTCTGTCGTGCCCTCTTCACGACTGTCTTGGTGTGTTTGGACCATTCTAGTTTGTTGTTGATGTGGACACCAAGGAACTTGAAGCTCTCAACCTGCTCCACTACAGCCCCGTCGATGAGAATGGGGCGTGCTCGGGCCTCCTTTTCCTGTAGTCCGCAATAATCTCCTTAGTCTTGGTTACGTTGAGGGATAGGTTGTTATTCTGGCACCACCCGGCCAGGTCTCTGACTTCCTCCCTATAGGCTGTCTCGTCATTGTTGGTGATCAGGCCTACCACTGTTGTGTCGTCTGCAAACTTAATGATGGTGTTGGAGTCGTGCCTGGCCATGCAGTCGTGGGTGAACAGGGAGTACAGGAGGGGACTGAGCACGCATAATATTCTTCAATTAGTAATACTATTGTAATAAGTACATTTCAGGTCTAATAAGTACATTTCAGGTCTGTCTTGACTTTCAGCCAGACTTAAAAGTATAAACTGCACAGCAGATGTTTTGCTCCTTATGATGTGTGTTGAATCACATTACAGAGCATCTTATCTCTGAAGCCTGCAAACTCATTTTGTGTCTGTCTGTCTGTCTCTCTCTCTCTCTCTCTCGCTCTCTCTCTCACACACATCAACACACACACACACACACACACACAAACACACACACACACACACACACACACACACACACACACACAACACACACACACACACACACACACACACACACACACACACACCACACACACATGAAAAATAAACCAGGGAGGGAAGAGATATAGATCTCCCCTAGCTAATATGATTTTTCAACTCCCACATAAAAGAGCAACCCATGGAGTTTAAACTGGAGAAAAAACAGAGCCGAGTTTCTGTCAGTTTGTTGGATCCTGTTAGAAATGTTCTGGATGGATGCTCATAACATTTTAACATGCCTCCTCAGCCTCCTGCTTTAGAGTTGGACCTGAAAGAATGCTGGAGATCAAGAAATCACAACACAGTGTTCTGATCTGATATGCTAATTGTGCAAAATTCTATAAAATACACCACACACACTGCGCGAGCACGCACATATACAGACACCACACACACACACACACACACACACACACACACACCACACACACACACACACACACACACACACACACACACACACACACACACACACACACACACACACCACACACACACACACAAACACAGCACCAGACACACCCACACACCTGGCGCACACATCCTCACTTCATTCTGCATGGTTTGCATAGGCACATTCGAGGTCTCACTCCCTTTACTCACTCCAACCGACATTACAGTTTGTACACCTTGGAACACAGAGTTCAAGGTCAGGAATACCTCATTAGGATGAATGATGAACCTTTCAAAACAAACTTGAAAGTCAAGCACACTGTTTAAATTAACATTCCAAAGCAACTTGACAAATGTGACATTCTGTGCGAAATGGTTTGTGAAATCATTTTAGCCATACTATCCAATGTGACAATTTAACATCTAGCATTACACAAGATCTGGACAATGGCTTCCATATGCGCTGATTTGAATGCTTTATACTCTACAATTCTCCTTTGTTATTTCAGTTAGTAGCATTTGGCACCAGCAAAAAGGCACAAAATACCTACGAATTACAAGTTATTTGGTAGATTAAGGAAAGATTATGCATTAAACATTGGTAGGCTGTACAGTGTGTTACAATTACTAAGAAACAGAGTAAGAAAATGCATTAGATCCAAGTTAATCCAGAAGTGGTCATCTAAGATCTATATTTGTAGTATTTGCTCTAACACAGCTTCCTCTTGCTAACACACACACGCACAAATGTTCACACAGCTTCCTCTTGCTAACACACACACGCACAAACGTTCACACAGCCTCCTTTTTCTCTGGGGTCGTTGTGCTTCTTTAGCGTTGGCTCCGCAGCCTGTTTGATGGCAGGAGTGTTACAGGGCAGATGCACAACACTTGTGCATGTCTAACTCCAACCAGACGCGTTACATCTCCCTCCAGGTTTAGGCCAGACCCATAGAGGCCTGGGACAGCTTGTCCCGCACCTGCCCCCTGGGCCTCACAGTGGAAGAACCCATAAACACCAGAGCCTGGATGTACAGAGTTCAGATCAACTTGGTTTGAGATTTAGGGCTCTATTTTCGGCTGGCGTTAAGGCGGCACTAGTGTCAAACGCACGTTAGTTTGCAATTTCGTCGTGTAAAAACTGGCGCACTGGCTTTTTCCAGCCCAAACGCCAGATTCGGCAATGTACCTGTCTCATATCAGCTCGTTTACACTGTGATGGGCGGGTGGAAATATTTGAGGTGTGTCCTTAAAAACATGATCCAAAGTGCTAATTTCAGCAGCGCTAATAGGGATATTTAAGAGCAACCAAAAACTGTTTTTTTGCCGTAACAGTTGGTTATGGCAGGAATTTTGACCGCGGAAACGCAGCCTATCCAGCTGTGATGCACACTGCCCATTTGTGCATGGAACAAGAGTAGCCTAATGTGCTTTTGGTGCCTTTATACTTCGTAATTTAGAAATATAAAAACTTGTGTTTTTTCCCCATTTCGTAGAACTAAGCTTAGCCTTTTTTGTCCTGTCCAATGCAATCGCAAAGTAGTCAAGACTGTCGATAAAGGGTTTGATTCCTGACACTGCTTGGAAATAAATCTTAATCACCAAAGCTTTATTAAAATATCAAATGTGAGAGGAGTAAAACAGTGAGCTGACGTTCCTTTTTATCTATGCATTGTAGCCAGGCCCACATTGTTTTAGCATGCAGGTCCCGTTTTGGATGTGTGTAAAATCCTCCATCGTCTGCGTTGTTTAATATTATATGCCCACGGGGAGAAATGATGGTTCCTGTAAGTGTGACATAGCCTATTTAAAATAAGTTGTTGTTTCATTTTGTTTAGAATGATTTGATTCTAATTATTCATTATCTTTTTTAGGCCTTATCGATAATGAATTTAATCTTGCTTATTGACAATGTTTTGGCATGTCCATGCTCAGCCATAATGCAATTGACGGTAGGCCTAGCTCTTATCTCAGTGTTAATGCTATTGAAGCCATGCAATTACTTAGAACAATGTGGACTGCAAATGGGTTCAAGCTAATGTATTTATAAAGATAGGTCTACATTTTGTTATTTCGTTTCTGTAAGCCATTTAACTATAACGAACTAACATTGAAATTGGAGTTGATTCCAAGGCAATACATAAAATACACAACTTGAAGCAACCACATATTTCGCGATAGAGCACGTTCTGATTGGCCAGTGAGGGGCCAAGTTTCGACACACCCACAACTTGTTTATTAATCAAAACCCAGCCCTTTCCCGCCAACACCAGCAAGTGCGCAGATAATTGTGAATGCAAAAATAGCACAAAGATTTTTCACACACGCCTGAACCTATAGCACTACTGCCTGCGCTGTGATTTACCATTGCTTAGGTTTGTTAAAATAGAGCCCTTCGAAACTCAAGTTAGCTCCCACTTAGATCTAGGCCCTCATATTGTGTAAATCTCAGGAAGATACCAACCACATTTAACTGTGTCCTGGGTGAGATTGTGAAGGAATGAATGACAGCATAACCTGCTGCTTCTAACCTGCTGACACCTCAATGATGCTCCAACTCAAACAAAGAGACTAATTAAAACATGACCATAACAGGACATGTGCAGTGGAAATCAAATGTGTTAGAGGTGAGAAGTAGAGCGAGGAATTCTGGCAGCAGTCGTACTGGATTGTCTTGGATAGAGACTCATATCTCAGGTTTCTACATCTCTGTGGGGAAAGTGACTGAAGCTGCTTTTACATAAAAACATATATATATATTCTTTAATCAATTGTTGACAACGTCTGTTTATATATCGATTAATTGTCTGACACTTGTTGGACTCTTGTTGGATGTGACTACAGCCAATATGTGAGTCTGACTGGCAGCTTGTTTGTACAGTATGTGTTGATGTTGCGCTGCAGGTTTCATGTGAGTGTATTTCTGGCTGTGTATGTTGAGTGTCTAGAGATATGTAAGCATGCTTGCATACCTGCATGTGTATATATGTGTGTCATGTGGATGTGGCCATGTGTGTTGTGCAATAAGTGCCCGTGTGTGGGTACCATGCACATACAGTATAGCAATGCTCTCTCCCTCTCTCCCTCTCTCTCCTCTCTCTCCTCCCCCCCCCCCCCCCCCCCCCCCCCCCCCCCCCCCCCCCCCCCCCCCCCCCCCCTCTCTCTCTCTCTCTGAAAGCAGAACAGACAGGAAATGCTTCCTAATTGGGAGATTAGTGAAGCCTCTGCCAGCTGTAAAGGAGAGAGGCTGTGTAAGGCAGGAAGGAGAGAAACACTCTCCTGCTGGACTTATTGCCTTTTAACTCTTTACATGTCATGATCACACTCTGGAATACAGGGGGAAAGCAAGAGGAAAGTGGGATATACTAAATATGGTTCCATATAGGATCCAGTATATGTTACCATAAAATTACACTAATGTCGTAAACTGAACAAAAATATAAACACAACATGCAACAATTTCAAAGATTTTACAGAGTTACAGTTCATGTAAGGATATCAATCAATTGAAATAAATTCATCAGGCCCTAATCTATGGATTTCACATGACTGGGAATACAGATATGCATCTGTTGGTCACAGATACCTTAAAGAAAGGTAGGGGCGTGGATCAGAAAACCAGTCAGTATCTGGTGTGACCACCATTTGCTTCATGCAGCCCGACACATCTCCTTTGCATAGAGTTGATCAGGCTGTAGATTGTGGCCTGTGGAATGTTGTACCACTCCTCTTGAATGGCGGTGTGAAGTTCTTGGATATTGGCGGGAACTGGAACACGTTGTCGTACACATCGATCCAGAGCAACTTGCACATCATCATCTGCACATCTATCACTTCAGTGTTAATTCGCTCAATTGTAATTACTTCGCTACTATGGCCTATTTATTGCCTTAATTCCTTACTCCATTTGCACACACTGTATATAGATTTTTCTATTGTGTTATTGACTGTACTTTTGTGTATCCTATGTGTAACTGTGTTGTTTTTTGTCGCACTGCTTTGCTTTATCTTGGCCAGGTCGCAGTTGTAAATGAGAACTTGTTCTCAACTGGCCTACCTGGTTAAATAAAGGTGACAAATTTTTTTTTTTTTTTTAAATCACTAACATGCTCAATGGATGACATGTCTGGTGAATATACAGGCCATGGAAGAACTGGGACATTTTCAGCTTCCGGGAATTGTGTACAGATCCTTGTGACATGGAGCAGTGCATTATCATGCTGAAATATGAGGTGATGCTGGCGGATGAGTGGCACGACAATGGGCCTCAGGATCTCGTCACGGTATCTCTGTGCATTCAAATTGCCATCGATAAAATGCAATTGGGTTCGTAGTCCGTAGCTTATGCTTGCCCATACCATAACCCCACCACTCCCATGGGGCACTCCCATGCGGTTGTGAGGCTGGTTGGATGTACTGCCAAATTCTCTATAACAACGTTGGAGGCGGCGTATGACAGAGAAATTAACATTAAATTATCTGGCAACAGCTCTGGTGGACATTCCTACAGTCAGCATGCCAATTGCACGTTCCCTTAAAACTTGAGTTATCTGTGGCATTGTTTTGTGTGAAAAAACTGCACATTTTAGAGTGGCCTTTAATTGTCCCCCAGCACAAGGTGCACCTGCGTAATGATCATGCTGTTTAATCAGCTTCTTGATATGCCACACCTGTCAGGTTGATGGATTATCTTGGCAAATGATAAATGCTCACTAACAGGGATCTAAAATAATTTGTGCACAAAATTTGAGAGAAATAAGCTTTTGTACGTATTTCAGCTCATGAAACATGGGACCAACCCTTTACATGTTACGTTTATATGTTTTTCTCAGTCATTTTACAAAATGAAAGCCCTGTAATGACTATGGCAATAATAAGTTAGCATTTGGTTATGTTTGTGGTTGTCCAAAACGGCTTTGAATCTGGCAGTTATATGAAGACACTGCTCATGGTTGTGACATATATATGATTTCACATAAAAGTAAATGTGAAATAGTAGTTTGCTCTAGGGTATAAGTGTCTACATGTCAGCCCCATGCCACTGTTCTGTTTCCACCCTGCCTATAGTGACTGAGTGTGGAGGTAGGGTAGGATACCTTGGCAAACACACTTTGATCTTTACTCACACTGATGATGGAAAAACATTTTTTACCCAGAACTACTGCTCTTTAAGCCCCTAATGCATGTTGAGCACATTCAGACTCTTTGCCAGTTCTATATAGTTAAACCTTTTCCAAAAGTTGGATGAGTTTATCTGCGAAAAACAATGAAGTCCCTTTCATAGACTGGTCTGACCAGAATAAGCAGAGAGCAAACATCTCATGAAGATCTCCCTCCTTTAGGAAAGCTGTAAAGTTGCAGAGGCAGTTTGAGTACAGGATGTTATTCATGGCCGTGGTTGGTCCAGGACCTTCCCTTCACCAGTTGGTATTTCAATCACTGAACAGCAGTTCTACTGCATGTCAACTGCCTGGTTTCAATCAACCTGCAGAGCATTAACTCCTGATTGTGACTTGAGAACGTACAGTTGGTCATGTTTACTAACTTCAATGTAATGAAACAGGCAGGGAGCAGGTCTCGAACCCTCGAAAATACCACAAAGAGTACTGAAAAACCACCACTGATGTTTACTACTTACAAATTAATAATGACCATAACACAGTTGGATAACCCCTGAATTCTTGATAGTGCATTCTCATTATGTTTAGATAAATACTGCCTCTGAACCATTGGTGATTGATTATAACACTGTGGTCCATTCACTAGCCTCAGCTGCAACGCGCTATGCAGACAGATGGGAAATAAGCCACCATTACTTACTATTACTCACTTATCGTTAAACTGCTGCATTTAAACTTAATTATCTCTATTGGCGAGCAAATCGAGACAAGACTACCCAGGACATCTGCATGGACCGTGGAGGGGGGGGGGGGGGGGGGGGAAAAAMAGAGATCCCATCAGAGATCCTTTACCTTTTCATCTAAAAACACAGCATTTCACACACCACAACGCTCGTACACAGACAGATGCTGTAATACTTTTACCCATGTTTTCACAGCTTAGATTGTCACAGAGCTTTATGTTGTGCAGCTGTGTTTATACCATAATCTAATGTTGACTAGATTCACTGGTTATCTTAAACATTGTAACCTGTTGGTTGGAATGGTGTTACTTTACAGAGGACTCTGTATGTTTCAGTTAGCAGAATAACAGGAATATAACATCATTCCCACCTCTTTACTTCACCGTTTACCTACTGGCTGTGTAACACTATTGAACCATAGCTGCCTTGAATAATATCTAATTAACCACAAAGGAGATGGACGTTCTAAGCAATCAATAGTGATTGTCAAGTGAAGGTGTGCATACAAATCCCACACAAATGAGCTGTAAAGTTCTATAGAAAAGGGCTGCATTGACCAAAACGTGTACAAAATTGACGCACGGAGGAAGGAATGTGTGCAGGGACATGTTCTTTCTATAGGCCGACTATAGGCCTGCCCAGGAGGTTGTTCCTACCAACAGCAGCTCAGCTAGCCCCAGGCTCCCAGAGCACAGGTGCAGCTCTGGCATCTCTTTCCCCCACAGCGACCCCATGACACTTATACATAAACAAATAATGGTCCATATATTGGTGGCCAAGGTTATTCTTTCGTTTTTTTGTTTTACCAGTTTCAGCTTTTGGGGTAGTTTCCATCCACAAAGCTACAAAGCAAATATAATTCCCTGTATGTTGAGGTAAAGGGTAAACATGGGTTGTTGTGACGTGTGTGGTGAGTGAGTGCTGGTGTGTGTCTGAAATTGCTGACATTGAGCCCTGCACAATGTTTTTTCTGGGTTATATGTTTTGAGAAGTCTCTCCCTGCCTCTGGCTCACCTGTTGAGGTCTGACAACAAAACAAATGGCTTCCACCGCGGCTGTGGGTGACCTATGACCCTGTCTTCAGTTGCCCTGCGGAGCCAGGGAGTTTGTCAAGTCTCTGATTCAATAACATATTTCCCCAATGAGCTTAAGCGCTTAGCTGTTTAACACCTGTAACGCCATCTCTGCAACTTATACACTTTATATACACAAGTATGTGGACACCCCTTCAAATTAGTGCATTAGGCTATTTCAGCCACACCCGTTGTTGACAGGTGTATAAAATCGAGCACACAGCCGTGCAGTCTCCATAGACACATTGGCAGTAGAATGGCCTTACTGAAGAGCTCAGTGACTTTCAATGTGGCACCATCATAGGATGCCACCTTTCCAACAAGTCAGTTCATCTAATTTCTGACCTGCTAGAGCTTCCCCGGTCAACTGTCAGTGCTGTTATTGTGAAGTGGGAACGTCTAGAAGCAACAATGTTTCAGCCGCGAAGTGGTAGAGCTAACAAGCTCACAGCATGGGACTGCCGAGTGCTGAAAATCGTCTGTCCTCGGTTGCAACACTCACTACCGAGTTCCAAACTGCCTCTGGAAGCAACGTCAGCACAATAACTGTTCGTCGGGAGCTTCATGAAATGGGTTTCCATGGCCGAGCAGCCTTACACAAGCCTAAGATCACCATGCACAATGCCAAGCGTCGGCTGGAGTGGTGTAAAGCTCGCCGCCATTGGACTCTGGAGCAGTGATCAATCATGCTTCACCATCTGGCAGTCCGATAGATGAATCTGTGTTTGCCGGTTGCCAGGGGAATGCTACCTGCCCAAATGCATAGTGCCAACTGTAAAGTTTGCTGTAGGAGGAATAATGTCCTGGGACTTTTTTTCATGGTCTAGGCTCCTTGGGGAAATCTTAACCCTACAGCATACAATGACATTCTAGACGATTCTGTACTTCCAATTCTGTGGCAAGAGTTTGGGGAAGGCCCTTTCCTGTTTCAGCATGACAATGCCCCCGTGCACAAAGCAAGGTCCATACAGAAATGATTTGTTGAGATCGGTGTGGAAGAACTTGACTGGCCTGTACAGAGCACTAACCTCAACTCCATCAAACACCTTTGGGACGCCGACTGCGAGCAATGTTCCAACATCTAGTGGAAAGCCTTCCCAGAGGAGTGGAGGCTGTAATAGCGGCAAAGGGGGGACCAACTCCATATTAATGCCCATGATTTTGGAATGAGATGTTTGACGAGCAGGTGTCCACATACTATTGGTCATGTAGAGAATTTAGTTAGAGATGGTCTCCTTACATATAATAATAATAATAATACTGCTGATACAAACCACTGACTGATAGCGTTTTTAATACATGCAAATATATTCTTCAGACATAGTAGTTCATGATTTTTAGCTATTTCTTGGTTCTCTCTCTTAACTAAGCATACACCTCCGTGCACATGTGTGTGGACATTAACTCTACCACAGTCAGCCAAAGTAAATGGAACCGCAAGCCATTTCGATCTGTTTAGCCAGACTAAAGAATATTCAATATGTAGCAAAGGCAGAGTAAATTTCAATAATTGACATAACATAAGACTACAGTTGAAAGATTGAATATACAAGTTTATTGAAGCCAAATTTGCAGTGGTGTAAAGTACTTAAGTAAAAATGCTATAAGGTACTACTTAAGTCGTTTTTTGGGGTATATGTACTTTACTATTTATATTTTTGACAACCTTTACTTTTACTTCACTACATTCCTATAGAAAATAATGTACTTTTTACTCCATACATTGACACCCAAAAGTACTCGTTACATTTTGAATGCAGGAAAATGGTCCAATTCACTCACTTATCAAGAGAACATCCCTGGTCATCCCTACTGCCACTGATCTGGCACACTCATTTACACACACAAATGCTTGGTGTGTAAATGATGTCTGAGTGTTGGAGTGTGCCCTGGTTAGCTGTAAATTATAAAATAAATACAAAATTGTGCTGTCTGATTTGCTTAATATAAGGAATCTAAATGATTTATACTTTTACTTTTGATACTTAAGTATATTTTATAAATTACATTTACTTTTGATACTTAAGTATATTTCAAACCAAATACTTTCAGACTTTTACTCAAGTAGTATTTTACTGGGTGGCTAACTTTCACTTGAGTCATTTTCTATTAAGGTTACTCTACTTTTACTCAAGTATGACAATTGAGGTACTTTTTCCACCACTGCCGAGTTGACTAGAGGGAGCTAAGTATTGGCTGTGTAAAATCTACTGTGTGATCCGATATAATATTCAGAACCTTTCATTAACTGAACCATAGTTTGGTACAAGATAGTGCTAATGCTCAATCCAAACATTCTGTGGTGAGAAAAAGAAGAAGTACAAAAGAGGCATGAAGTGAAGCATTTTGAGTTGCATGTAGGTTAAGTGTTGGGGAATGGGAGCCATCTGGAGCAGGCCTGACTCTCCTCTGCGACCCACAGCCCACTTCCGTGCCCTGGCTGCCAACGAACTGTGCAATTATAAACGCATCCGCCTTCAAGGTGCATGGTACGATCAAACATGTGCCGCTCATCAGTCCTCCAGCTCAGAAAGGAAGGGGGAAAGAACCTCTAAACACACAAGTGTTCACTAGCACGTACACACTAATGCAGGTATCCACAAGCCTGCACTACACACATAAACACAAACACATTGACACAAACTGAACTTGTTGCTTTAGGTTCAGACACTGAAACATTTGCAGACAGGATTACACATGCTTACACACTATGTCCTCTGACTCAACATTCTCCCTCCATCCCCTCTCTCAGCTGGTCGTTAAAATGCAATATGCAGATTTATAAGCTCCCAGATCCCGGTGCTAAGTAAATAAGCACACGAGACACATCAAACCGGACAGTGTTTTACTCATTCTCTGGAACTCACACATGCACACACCGATACATGTGCACTGTAAACATATCCCAAATTAAAACCTGACTGTTTTTCTTCTACTGTAAGCCAACCCCAGCTATGGGCCCAAACAGTACATTAAGCATTTTCATATGACAGACAGCTTCAGCTCATATCATCGGATAATAACTATGTCATTGTTGCGCAATGTGACTGTGAAAGTATACAGACCACAGTCACTAAACGCTAAACATGTATGGTAACTGATGCTGTAGGTAGGCCTTTAAAGGTTGATCTGCTGCATAGGTCTATGAGGACGTAACACATCGCATCAAGCTGATGCAAACACACATACAGAAGAACCATTCAACCAGCTTCATACAGAGCCAGATCTGTTGTTCAGTCTGCTGCCAAATACCAAAACAAACAACAGAAGCACCTGGAACTGTGTCCGTATGTGTGTGTCTGTGTGTGGGTGTTGTTGTGTTAGTATATTTCCCTCACTAACTTTAAACATCAGCTATCTGAGCAGCTAACTGATCGCTGCAGCTGTACATAACCCATCTGTAAATAGCCCACCCAATCTACCTACCTCATCCCCATATTGTTTTAATTTACTTTTCTGCTCTTTTGCACACCAGTATTTCTACTTGCACATCATCATCTGCTCATCTGTCACTCCAGTGTTAATTTGCTAAACTGATATTACTACTATGGCCTATTTATTGCCATACCTCCTCATGCCATTTGCACACACTGTATATAGACTTTCTTTTTTTCTATTGTGTTATGACTGTACGCTTGTTTATTCCATGTGTAACTCTGTGTTGTTTGTGTCGCACTGCTTTTCTTTATCTTGGCCAGGTCGCAGTTGTAAATGAGAACTTGTTCTCAACCTAGCTTACCTGGTTAAATAAAGATGAAAACAAAAACAAACAAAAAATGCTGAGCCAGGAGGGCATGATGAAGCAGGATGGGATTTGTCATGAGACCTGATGCATCATCACTGTTTTCTGCTGTGGATGTATGTTAAAATATGGAGTATGGACCTCCCAGCCAACACAACAACACTTCCCATTGTCTCATAGCACTACAAGTGATGGATATGGTCCACTTTTTCTTGGTTGTTTGTGTCTTTGTCTCACAGTATTGCTGATAACAGATGATGTTATGGGTTTTGGCTCACACCCTCTGCTGAGTGTTTTATGTGTTATATCACACCATAACAGGTCTCAGTCATGGACTGCATCCCTGCAATTGACCATCCTGGTAATGTTGTGAGTAGTTTACAGCACCTTTGACAATAAAAAAAATATCTGATCTTGAAAACAAATAAACAAAGAGACAACCAAACAGACAGACGCACACACACACACACACACACACAACACACACACACGCACCACACGCAACACGCACACGCACACGACACGCACACGCACACGCACACGCACACCACAACACACACACACACAAACACACACACACACACACACACACACACACACACACACAGAGTTCCCAAGTTTCATTGGGAACTCAGCACTTCTAGTCCATTGATGGTTGAGGGAGGAGCTGTGTGATGTGTTTAGTGGGGTTATTTTGAGAGTGTATTCGAGTACACAGAGTAAATAAATATTTGATGACAGTGCCACCTCTCCTTTGCGCCGTGGGAGGGCCAAGCAGATCATCTTGTGACCTTCAGACACCCAGAAACACGATGAATAATTCAGCCAAGTGTTGTCAATCATCCTGTTGGGTCCAGATGGAGTAGAGATGAGACGCATCATGGTGCTATGGAGGGATATCTGAGATGACATCTCACTGGGGCGTCAATCAACAACACGTGTTGAGTTGAACACTCTTAATGAGATTTCTACAATCACTGAAAACATAACTTTTCAATGATTATAACTACTGCCCTACAAGCATACAGTATGCAGTGGGATATATAAAAAAGAAGATGTCTCAGGGTATTGCTCTCGATTTGAGTTGCGCTGACAATTAATATGGGATGGAATCCAAAGTACATTGCATCAGACTGTTTACCTTTCAATGTCAATGTATCCATCCTCCCCTTCAATAAACCATTACAGTAAATTAGGTTGAATTACTGTACTGTAAAAACAGGTCATGAATGAATGCAGGTCTGGGACTTGGCCATTAGGTGTAGGTGGTTTAGAGTTACTTTATCCCATGCCCCTGAGAGACCCATGCCCCTGAGAGACCCATGCCGCTGAGAGACCCATACCTCTGAGAGACCATGCCTCTGAGAGACCCATGCCCCTGAGAGCCCATGCCCTGAGAGACCCATACTCTGAGAGACCCATGCCCCTGAGAGACCCATGCCCTGAGAGACCATGCCACTGAGAGCCCATACCTCTGAGAGACCATGCCCCTGAGAGACCATGCCCCTGAGAGACCCATGCCCCTGAGAGACCCATGCCCTGAGAGACGCCATGCCCTGAGAGACCATACCTCTGAGAGACCCATGCCTCTGAGAGACCATGCCCTGAGAGACCCAGCCCCTCAGAAGAGACCCATACCTCTGAGAGACCCATGCCCCTGAGAGACCCATGCCCCTGAGAGCCAACCCATACCTCTGAGAGACCCATGCCCTGAGAGACCCATGCCCTGAGAGACCCATGCCTGAGAGACCCATGCCCCTGAGAGACCCATCCAGACCTCTGAGAGACCCGCCCCTGAGAAATGCCCCTGAGAGACCCATGCCCCTGAGAGACCCATT
>NC_036838.1:45587253-45604587 GCF_002910315.2 Salvelinus sp. IW2-2015
CCGAGACCCATGCTCTGAGGACCCATGCCCTGAGAGACCCATGCCCCTGAGAGACCCATACTCCTGAGAGACCCATGCCCCTGAGAGACCCATGCCCTGAGAGACCCATACCTCTGAGAGACCCATGCCCCTGAGAGACCCATGCCCCTGAGAGACCCATGCCCCTGAGAGACCCATGCCCCTGAGAGACCCATGCCCCATCCCCCTCTGTCCCTCCAAGCAAAGACTGAGCTCAACTTCCAGCTGATGGGCATTTTTGTTTAACTTTGGGTGAATGTTGAACAAAGGTTACACAGTGAGGTCAATGACTCAGTGAAGTCCTAGTTACATATTATTTTACAGTGCTTTTCACCAGATTTTAAACAGCTAAATACCACATAATCATCTGCTCTTACACTACATATATGGCTACTACGTTATAACTTGGTATACTTTTTTGTAATTCTGTCTTGTTTTTGTAATGTGGAGAAAAGTTTATATATTGTAGCTCCTTACACTCGTACCCGTGTACAGATTTGGGACTGATAAGTGACCTAATTGGAATGCAGTGGCTGTACAGTAACATGCTATACATGATGTCAGAGCTCACGGTTTCCGCTTCACAGCGGAGTATTGGTTTTGACTGAGAGCTGAAGTTGCCCTCGTCCCTCCCACTAATTGGGAAACTTTTGCAAATGTTTTGTTTCAGAGTGAAGGAAATATTGTAAATTAAGAGGACTTTATGTATTTTCAAAGAGGAGCCAATGAGGATTATAATAAATACCACTTTGATGTCATACATGCAAGCCAAACACCCTTGAGTCCAAATGTGCACATTTCCATATCATAAAACTCATGTCATATACAGTGTCAACGTTTATGTTCACTATGCTTGATGTATATGGCGTCATACATCGGGTTGTTCTGAACAGAATGAGCCTACGTATGTTTGTCGTATTGTGAACAAATTTGGCGAGGAACATGCATCTCTATTCTATGTGCACCAAAATTACAATGTGCTTCACTGAATTACCTTGTGAAAGCCTAACACTGTAAGATTGTATTTTGTCACTTAGCTAGTCATGTTTTCAAATGATGCCCACCCGACCCAGATTGCCATTTAAAATGGACTGCTTTTGAAATGCGTAAACAACAACAGTAATTGTGTGATGGCAGGGATGAAGGGCTGCATTCCAAACAAAACAACTTCAAGTGTGCTTGCTGTAGTTCCTCAACGGCACAGCTAGGAGATCTCAAAATAGAACCTTATAGTTGAAGACTCTACTTTGTCATAAAAGTGCATTGCAATTATGTAGGAACTTTGAACACTTTGGAGAGATGCGTGGCCACTTGAAAATACCAGTTAGACCTCTCACTTAAACCCTTGTCATTTGTGTGTCTTTTGTTGCACCTACCCCACATTTTCCATGACTATTCTTATCATGTTACTGAATGTATCCAGAGTATTTTCAGATTTTGTTATCAACAGTCTTGTGTCAGATTAACTGTTTTGTCCAAACCTTTAGTCTAATAATTGTCTCATAATCTCAAACTATTCCCTTTTAATTGCTACCATGGTTATGCATATGCATTTCATATTTCTTCTGTAAGGAACATTCATATTTAAGGAATTAACGTTATTTATAATAAGGGTTACCTGGAGAAAATCCGACCTCTCTGTAATGAAAATGGATGGCCCTCCGTTCAGCAAAATATATTTTTTTAAACCTGCCTGAACGCTTGAAAAAAAAGTGACCCTCCCCTATACCCCGAATATATATATATATTTTTTTACATAAAGTGGATAGCAGAGAACATGCCTTGGATATGCAGTTTTAGCAACTGTTCTCTGTCCTGTAAGCATTACATGGCAACGCAGGAATTTTTATAGGGCACAGTGCTGCGAGCCAGAAGGTTGTGGGTTCACAGACCACCGTGGACAAGAGTAGGGGTGGAAAGATCTCCTTTATAGTAAAAACATTGCATGAATTTATCATCGTATTTGCGGGTCAAAGAAAAATTGGAATTTTATAAAAATGTCATGCAATTCTACGTCATTTTACATGACTGGAGACCTTAGCAGAATCTTTTTTAATACCACACAAATGTCCAAAATTACAGGATAAGAATGGACAGAGAGATAAGTCTATGCGTTCATCTTATCATATTTCTCCAATGCCAAATTAGTGTGTCTTGTTTTGCAACGAACCTGTCCCTGTTTGCAAATATTTCAATCTGAGACATCATTATGAATCTGAGCGTAATGCTTTCAAAAGTTGTGCCTACCTTTCCACCCCAGACAGAGTGGGCGTACCTTTCCACCCCAGACAGAGTGGGCGTACCTTTCCACCCCAGACAGAGTGGGCGTACCTTTCCACCCCAGACAGAGTGGGCCTACCAATGCAGAAACATTTAAGTTTAGCTGCTGGCTACTCTTCTTCCGTGGCTTAACCCAATTAGAGATCACCAGTGGCTGGGTTTAAACATATTCTATTGTAAAGAAAGTGAACAATTGACAGTGACAGAATTAGATTACTTCCTAAGCAAAGTATTTTTTTTTGTCTCCTCGGCTATAGAAGGTTGTCTCTCAGCCTCTGGATGTGAAAGAAAGGAAACAGTGATATCGCCATATCCATCGTAGTCATGTCTTCCCGTCTATTTCACAGCTTGTTTCTAGCATAACGCATCACGGACCAAAGCGCTGTTATACATCACTTTATATATTTGGATCATTTTTATTTTCTTCAAAATCTTACGCTAACAAGGGGTAGAGCCTATGCTTTTTACCATTTTCTTTCATTAAAGGTAGGCCTATGGCATACCTTTTCATACCCCTCAATCCGAGTCTTGGTTTTAATTTAATATCCTTTCACTAACATGGAGGTAGGTTATTTAAAGAGCGCATGGCGTTTGGAGGAATTCAATATTAAGAAGGTGTTCCTAATGTTTGGTGCACGCAGTGTATCGCCTATTAAGCAACTAATTCTAAAACACTGAGAAATGTTGAAATTTCAACAATTACAAATTACATGACCATGGACTAGATAGAAAACATTCTAAACACTCCCCCTGACTGAAATTTAAAAAGCATAAAAAATAATGACCCTCCCCTCCTCCCTCAGGTTCCTATTATGTCAATTTCAAACCATTCCTTATCCCTATCCATATAGGCCAATTCCCATGACTGTCAATATTTGAGAGCATATTGGTGAATGCAGGCAGTGAATTATATCTTTTTTGAAGGGAGGGTGTCTGGCCAAACTCAGAGTGCCGTTGACAGGGGTTTCAACCATGACAAGCAGAGGACATGAGCAACAGCAGGACATTTCATTTAGTGATTTAGATAAATGTTCTCAGGCTGACCTAATCAGATTTCCAAGGAGGCAGCTTTGGTTAAGTCCCCTCTTGAGTGACAGGTGACATTGGTGTTTGTCAAAGTCGAAAGCATGTGAGGAGAGGGGTCAGTGTTGTTGATATTCCCCAGATTGCTAAGTCACTATGTGGTTCAGGTCTTAAAGGAGAAGTTTTCTTTTTTACAACCAAATCTCAATTTTTGATGTAAATTTCACGTTATAGAAGGGTCCAGACACCTTTTTTGTGATTTCACATGTTTTTGAGAAATGTACACCAAACAGCAAATCACTTTCTCATCCTCGTTGTGTAGTATGGGGGCCCCGAAAAAACATGAACAAAGGTTCCAAAATCACCCAAATACATCATTAGAAATGACAAAGCTCTCAGTATAGTGATGCAGGTCTTTAGGTGTTGTACACATGAAATTGTGTCATTCCGAACTTTATCTGCAATGCTATATTTCCGTTTTTCGCGACACACACACACACACACACACACACACACACACACACACACACACACACACACACACACACACACACACACACACACACACACACACACACACACACACACACACACACACACACACACACACACACACACACACTTTCATGATGCTTGGAGAGGGACTGGCTCGGGATTAACGTTATTGTGCCCTGTGGACATTTTCTTTGTTTATTTCAAACATGGCCCTTCTGCTTTCTCTGCTATCTCAGCTAAGGGGCGCCAAGGGACACGTTCTGTTTGAGGCTTGGATTGTTATGTATTTCCTAAGTGAAAAGACAGCCTCATCCTCTGCTTGGGATACTCCCCCAGTTTGTAGAGATGGCTTTTCCAGGGACACCCCATTCATATACAGTACTATCCTTGTTGTGCTGTTCCTCTCCTGTCAGCAATACTAGAGAACAGTCCAAATTCAGACTGTTTCTCTTTACATTAGCCTTAACATTTGCCAGAAAATAGGGCAATTGTTTAGAGTCTCGAACCAGACTGATATCAGCTTCCCAAGAACCATTTTCAGATTCAAGGACTCGTATGTGACTTTATTTGACCATGACCATGAAAAAGCAATGCGTGTGCTAAGCAAGGCATCAGCTCCCCTCGTTAATATTTCAGAATAAAATATAAGATTAAAATATATGTGTGAAGTAATAAACTACAGCACATTTTCCATGAATAATTGTGTCATTTCATCACCATTTCATCACCTTCAGCCCTCATTCCTACCTGTCAGTTTTCTCTCTCTGAGATTTTGCTGATGTGTCTGTCTGAGTGCCTGTAGAAAAGAGCTGACTACATTTGCATCTCCCTCCTGTTGCCAAGATCCACCTCAGAGAGCGGCTCTTCAGCCTGCCTGCCTGTCTGCCGGCTGCTCCACCTATGGGGTTTTCAGATTCCTGTGAGCGCAGGGAAAAACGCTTATTTCACAATTAAACTGAGCGACTCCTATTAGCTCAGGGCCCCTTGGGAACAACTCAGGGGAGGTGGTGACAAATTGCTATTTGTTCGGAGGTATAGCTCTTTTATGAATGCCTTGAAGGGATTGTTTACCAATCACTGTATTCTAGGGCTGAAAATACAGCTTTCTTTTCAGTGGCTATTCAATCTCATTTTGTTTTACAGAAAGTGGTGACTTGAAATACATTTCTCCTTTTTGATGAGAGCTTGTTGACGAGTTTTGTCTCAAGTGTTGTCACGTTCCTGACCTGTTTTCTGTTGTTTTGTATGTGTTAGTCGGTCAGGGCGTGAGGGTGGGTGGGCATTTCTATGTTATGTGTTTCTATGTTGGTAAATGGGTGACCTGATATGGTTCTCAATTAGAGGCAGGTGGTTTTCATCTCCTCTGATTGAGAACCATATTAAGGTAGGTGGTTTCACATTGTTTGTTTGTGGGTGATTGTCGCTGTGTCTGTGTTTATTTGCACCACACGGTACTGTCTCGTCTCGTTCGTTCGTTCCTGTTCATGCGTGCTTCGTTATATGTAATTTGCATGTTCAGGTCAGTCTACGTTGTTTGTTTGTTATTTTGTAAATATTCAAGTATAGTTCGTGTCAGTGTTCGTCGTGTCTAATAAATTCATTCATGTCTACATACCTCGCTGCACATTGGTCATCTGATCCCTCTCTCCTCTCCTCGTCTGAGGAGGAGGACGATGTAGAATGTCGTTACAAGTGTGTTGCTTGCCATATCCATTTTATTATACATTGAACATCTTTCCGAGTACTAATGAATCATTGTATTCTTGTGACTTCTGCAATCATTAAGCACTTTCCATTTCCTGTCAGAATTATTAGGAGAACGCCAGAACATTACAAGAATCCAAGGAGCATATTCAATCATTTAGTGGGACGCTTCCTGAGTGAGGGAGGGAGGGAGGGAAAGAGAGTGAGTTTGGCTGCGGTGCCTGGTGAACTTTTCCCCAGTTTTTTTCCCCAGGTGCCTGGTGAACTTTTCCCCAGTTTCACCTGGCTGCAGCGGAGGTCTTTTCAGCCAAGACGGGCCCCTGGGATCCGGCGCTCATCGGAGCGGCCCGTGCTTATGAGCTGTGATCAGGACTTGGGTGGTGGTGGGGTTGGGGGGTAGGAAGTCGGAGGGGCCCGGAGAGACAGCTGTCCGGCTCATCTTCCCCTCACGGCCGCCTCATTTATAATTAACACAGATGACCAGGTGGCTATGTTCCTCTGTCCCTGCCAAGGCATACTTCCGACTGACCTCCGACCTTCTATCAAACATTCCGAAGAGGGGAATCAGTGAAGGATCAATTGATCATGTTTACTGTTGAAGTACTGCTGGCTCACTCACTGGGCTAGCTTTTAAAAAACACTATTTAGATAAATGCAGTCTTAGAAAAAAAGGTTCTATCTTGAACCGTAAAAGGTTCTTCGGCTGTCCCCATAGGAGAACCCTTTGAAGAACCCTTTATGGTTGCAGGAAGAACCCTTTCTACAGAGGGTTCTACATGGAACCCAAAAGGGTTCTACATGGAACCTAAAATGGTTCTACCTGGAACCACAAAGGGTTCTCCTATGGTGACTGCCGAAGAACCCTTTTGGAGGACTTTTTTCTAAGAGTATACATAGGACAGAGGGAGGGAGGAAGGGAGGGAGGAATAGAGAGAGGGAAAGGGAGAGACAGACAGACAGAGAGATAAAAAAAATTAAGTGAAGAAGAGAGGGACACGGGAAGACAGAAAGACACAAAGTAAAGAGTGAGGAGTGGAGCCACAGAGAGAAAAAGAAAAGCAAGGAGAAAGAGAAATAGAGAGGGAGAGCCAGACACAAACAGAAAGAGAAAAATAAAAAAGGTCTTTATAGCTTTGGCTGGGCTGAAGGCTGAGGTCCACTGGGAACTCCCACAGGTCCAGAGCTCACATGAGGCCAGGTCTGTGGAACAGGACGCACTGTGCACAGACGTCAATTCAACGTCTTTCCCACGTTGGTTCAACGTAATTTCATTGAAATGACGTGGAAACAATGTTGATTCAATAAGTGTGTGCCCAGTGGGGAAGTTATGGAGGCACCTGCGATTCTCATTCCCGCTTCCCCAGACGACAACAGCCCTGCAGCAGTGCTAGAGCAGCAGTACAGCAGTGCTAGCTACAGTTAAACGTTCCCCGCATGGAGCTCCTAAAGCTCTTGTCTGCTCCATCTCTGACCCTGGTCACTGACTGACTGAGCCCAGACAAACAGACAGCGGTTTGGGCCCCTGGACCTGCTTAATCAAAACCACAGACTAACAACTGACCTCTAACATATATCCCTTCTGGCCAAGCACTCTCCTTCCACCCCTAACCCCACCCCCATTCCCCCTATGTGTCGTTGCTACGACAACCTTAAAGGTTTTTCCAGATGTGTCTGGGATTCATGAATATACACCATATAAACAAAAGTATGTGGACACCCCTTCAAATTAATGATTTTGGCTATTTCAGCAACACCCATTACTGTGAGGTGTATAACATCGAGCACACAGCCATGCAATCTCCATAGACAAACACTGGCAGTAGAATATTCACACTGACGAGTTCGGTGACTTTCAACGTGGCACCGTCATAGGATGCCAACTTTCCAACAAGTCAGTTCGTAAAATTTCTGCCCTGCTAGAGCTGCCCTGGTCAACTGTAAGTGCTGTTATTGTGTAGTGGAAACGTCTAGGAGCAACAACGGCTCAGCCGCGAAGTGGTAGGCCGCACAAGCTTACAGAACGGGACAGCCGAGTGCTGAAGCGAGTAGCGCATAAAAGCCATCTGTCCTCGGTTGCAACACTCCCTACCGAGTTCCAAACTGCCTCTGGAAGCAACATCAACACAGGAACTGTTCGTTGGTAGCTTCATGAAATGGGTTTCCGTGGCCAGGCAGCTGCACACAAGCCTAAGATTACTATGCATAATGCCAAGCGTCGGCTGAAGGGGTGTGAAGCTCACCGCCATTGGACTCTGGAGCAGTGGAAACGCTTTCTCTGGAGTGATGAAACACAATTCACCATCTGGCAGTCAAACGGACGAATCTGGGTTTGGCGGTTGCCAGGAGAACAGTATCTGCCCGAATGCATAGTGCCAACTGTAAAGTTTGGTGGAGGAGGAATAATGTCCTGGGGCTGTATTTCATGGTTCAGGCTAGGCTCCTTAGTTCCAGTGAAGGGAAATAATAACGTCACAGCATGCAATGACATTCTAGACGATTTTGTGATTCCAACTTTGTGGCAACAGTTTGGGAAAGGCCCTTTCCTGTTTCAGCATCACAATGCCCCCTTGCACAAAGCAAGGTCCATACAGAAATGGTTTGTCGAGATCGGTGTGGAAGAACTTGACTGGCCTGCACAGAGCACTAACCCTCAACTCCATCAAACACCTTTTGGATGAATTGGAACGCCGACTGCGAGTCAGGCCTAATCACTCAACATCAGTGCCCGACCTCATTAATGGTTTTGTGGCTGAATGGAAGCAAGTCCCTGCAGCAACATCTAGTGGAAAGCCTTCCCAGAGAGTGGAGGCTGTAATAGCAGCAAAGGAGGGACCAACTCCATATTAATGCACATGATTTTGGAATGAGATGTTCAACAAGCAGGTGTCCACATACTTTTGATCGTGTAGTGTAGTTCTGCACCCTCCCTGCAACTCTGCCTGCATCCCCAAACAACGTTTGGATTATTATTACGCCTGTGGACCCATCCAATAGCAGACTGACCTCTAGAATAGGTTGAGGCTAACACATTCTCTGTTCTCTTCTATCGTCACCATCATAATGGTTCGGGGCTAAGGCCCTGACTGGGACCCAGGGTTAGAGAACAAGCCATATCCAGTTTCTTTTTTGTAACCAGAGTACCTCTGACTTCCTGTGCACATGTTCTGGGTAGTGTTCATGTCTGACTCTGAGTGATCGGCTGGGCCATTAGAAGACCTGTTAGAACTTGATTCACTCTTTCATCTGTTGGTTTCTATACTTTTAGGAATCCTGTTGTGATTATGAACGGAAACAAATGATACCCACCGTTTGGCACAGTTTCTCCCTGTTTTCTGCATTTCAGGTTTATTCTGCTGCAGAGTTCATTCAGCACTTCGCCTGGTCCACAGAAAGGCATGATTCAGCAGCCAGTGGAGTGACCCTGTGCTGTGGAAACTCCTCTCTCCTCTCTGTAAAGGGCAGGGCTGTGGCCCACTAATCTCCCAATGCCCGCTCTACCCTTCACTGGCTGCCCCACCCAGCCCCACATCGCCTCGCTTTGTTTGCTTTGGCAGTGGGGAGCACATCAATCACGCCACCTGCCACAGCGGGCCGCAGCCTGCACCTACTTCTCTGCCCATGCCTCTACCAGTGTGCTAAAGGGCGAGCCACGTGTCCCCACCACCCCTAAACGGGTGATAATACTGCTGTCTTCGCCCGTCGGGAGTAGGAGCTAACACTCTGCTCCCTGTCCCTGGGCTGCTGGGAAGGAGAGGGGGTATGGGAGAGAAAGAGGTGTGTGATGTTTTTTTTATACATGGCCCACATGTGGGGAGCACATTTTTCTCTGTCCACAGAACTAGAAGAGAGGTGTCATGCTGAGGTGCAGTGTGAGGATGGGGAGGGGCAATGGGAAGAAGGGTGAACAGGTGATACATTCAGATGGTTTGAAATGTTGTCCAACTCTGTATTATTTTCCCGTTTGTCCTGGGACCTCATTTATCAAAGGTGCTTAAGCACAAAAAATACTCTATGCCTTGCATGCGCCAGTTTTCCTGCAAAGATTGGTATTTATCAAATTTGAACACGATGGGGAAATGTGCATATCTCCACGCACAACTTCTGGTGGTTGAAAATTGTATTGCAAGTAAATATTGTTATTTTGGTTAAATGGAAGTGTTTGTTGACATGCACGGAATTAATTAATGACAATGGTAATAAAAATATGAAAACATTATTATAAATAATATGCATTTGCCGTTGGTAAGGAGATCGTACAACTGGGCGTGTAGGCCTAATATGTTTATTTCATTATATAAATCATTGCAACCCCTGTCGTCGGAAGGAGTGGACCAAAGCGCATCGTGGAAAGTGTTCATGATTTTATTTATCAAAGAAACACTTGAACAAAGTAACAAAACGAACGCGAACAGTTCTGTCATGTAACAGACACTAAACAGAAAATAACTACCCACAAAACACAGGTGGGAAAAAGGCTGCCTAAGTATGATTCCCAATCAGAGACAACGATAGACAGCTGCCTCTGATTGGGAACCACACTCGGCCAAAAACAAAGAAATAGAAAACATAGAAATAAAGAAACTAGAATGCCCACCCTAGTCACACCCTGGCCCAACCAAAATAGAGAATAAAAGCCTCTCTATGGCTAGGGCGTGACAATCATAATCATATTGCAGGTCATTTCTCTACTATTCTGACATGATTGGTTTATTTCCTCTACAATAGCTTAGGCTTGAAACAAATATTTCCATTCATCCATCCCTCATTCAAGCATGCTGGAAAGTAAATATAACGGTAGCCTTTTTAAAATATTTGACAATAGGTAAGCTATAGTATTGGCAGAAGCGGAGGTAGCACGAGGACCGTGGGTGTGACCGCCCAAGGGCCCATGCACCTACAGGGCCAGTTAAAAGAAAAACATTTTTAAACGATGATGTACCAAAAAGATCCAAAAAGAGAAAACATTCTCTAACATTATAAACCATGGCAAATGTATATCAGATGATATACTGTATATTATATGATTTCATAAAATCCTGGAAGCAATTTCCAGCTGTGTCTATCGCTATACCCCCTTGAGGGGCCCCCTGGCCTGGGACTGGCCTTGCCTTCACCGTGCTGCTGTTTGGCTGCTGGTGATTATTTTATTTCACCTTCATTTAAGCAGGGAGTCATGCTGAGACCACGGTCTCTTTCGCAGTTGAGCCTTGCATGAACACATCAGTAAACAATTACACTATACCAGTGGCAACCCATCATTCAGGACAGAGCCCCACCTGTTTGCGGCTTGTTTTGCATGTTATTTTGGCATTAATGTGTCGCATATCAGTTTGCAAAAAATGTATAAAAAATAATTGAGTTAATTAAGCCACATCCAAACATGGTCTCTTTTTTGCTTTCTTGAGTAAGGCAGCTCCAAAATGTGCAGCGGGTGTGAGTGATCCACAGTGTCAAAGCTTTTCATTATGGATATATTATCAATGTCACGTTCTGACCTTAGTTCCTTTGTTATGTCTTTATTTTAGTTTGGTCAGGGCGTGAGTTGGGGTGGGCATTCTATGTTGTTTCTCTATGTTTTGTTCCGTTGGTAGATTTCTATGTGTTGGGCCTAGTATGGTTCTCAATCAGAGGCAGGTGTCAGTCGTTGTCTCTGATTGGGAGCCATATTTAGGTAGCCTGTTTTTCATTGTGTTTTGTGGGTGATTATATTTTCTGTTCTGTGTTTTGTTTCACCGTACAGGAGTGTTCGTTTGTCGTTTTATTGTTTTTGTTCAGTGTTCAGTGTTTATTATTCGTATTAAAACAATATGGACACTTACCATGCTGTGCATTGGTCCTCCTCTTCTTCCAATCACGACAAGCGTTACAATCAAGGCTCAGGAAAAGACCCAGATGCAGACAGTTTCGAAGTAACAAAAGTTTATTACAGAAACAGGGGGGCAGGCAAACAACAGGTCAAGGGCAGGCAGAGGTCAGTAGTCCAGAGCAGAGTCCAAAAGGTACAGAACGGCAGGCAGGCTTAGGGTCAGTGCAGGCAGAGGTCAGTAATCCAGGGTAGTGTGGCAAGGTACAGAGTGACAGGCAGGCTCAGGGCAGGCAGAATGGTCAAAACCGGGAAAGCTTGAAACCAGGAACTAGTCAAAGACAGGCGCACGGGGAAACAGCTGGTAGGCTTGACAAAACAAAACGAACTGGCAACACACAGAGAACACGGGTATAAGTACACTGGGGATAATGGGGAAGATGGGCGACACCTGGAGGGGCGGTGGAGCCAAGCACAAGACAGGTGAAACAGATCAGGGTGTGAAATATGCAATTGCAATGGAAAAGCCTTATTTGTTAATTTAACATAAAATACACTTATATTCCCATGCCCTTACTGCAGAGATAGCTTGCAAAGTTCTGTCATACTTTCCAGGTCTATGGCCAAACAGTTCAAGCTTCTAATTTAAAAAATGAATCTCTCCAGAAATAAGTCTCTCACTGTTGCCGCCTGTTATAGACCCGCCTCAGCTCCCAGCTGTGCCCTGGACACCACATGTGAATTGATTTATCATGTGAACTCATCTATCTTCAGAGTTCGTTCTGTTAGGTGACCTAAACTGGGTTATGCTTAACACCCCATCAGTCCTACAATCTAAGCTAGATGCCCTCAATCTCACACAAATTATCAAGGAAACCACCAGGTACAACCCTAAATCCGTAAACATGGGCACCCTCATAGATATTAGATTATTAGGTTGAACTATAGCCTAATAGGCACATGGGATTTAGTTAATTGTGGTGCTTTTCAGACTACAGAAAGCAATATCAAATTGATGTGGATGTATTTGCTGGCTATGTAGACTGCTGTCTACCTGATTTTAATGATGGGGAGGTAAGTCGGAAGCAGGTGAAACGTTTTAATAAAACAACAAAACCAAGAACACAACACTAACATAAGGCAGTATGCCGATAGACAAGAACAATACCAACTGGTGAGTGAACATGGGAGAGTGACATATAAAGGGGAGGAAATGATGAAGGTAATGGAGTCCAGGTGTGAATCATAATAATTCAAAAGTGCATGTAATGATGAGTGCCAGGTGTGCGTAATGATAAATCCCAGGACCGGTGGTTAGTACGCCGGAGGGGAGGAGCAGGAGCAGACGTGACACTGATCTTGCGTGATTAACATTATTTTGTTTACTGTCCGGCTAATCTAAAGAACAAGGTGTACAGTAGCCTAGGCCTAATTATTTCCCCACTGTTCTGACTTGTCTGCTCATTGTAACAATCTGTGCACTAGCTATCCAGGTACAGGTATAGCCTAATTAAAGACATGCTCTGGTACTTTGGTGACTAAGAAATTATTTTTTACACCTCCCACTTTGGGCTGGATGTGTCTACATGTGGTTCATACAGTACATGCATAATCTATGAGCAGATTTACTATCTTACCTTAATTAGCCATGAAATCCCTAGTTTGATAGAGAGTATTTTTTTGAAGCTGTGCCATGTCATTTTGCCTCCATTTCCCCCCATGTAGGCCGGCCCCCTAGCAATTTTAGTTCAAGACAATAAGCTTCAGCCCCTCGCATTTGAGTGACAGCTAGCAAGTCCTACCCAGCGTTATCCAATGAGGTTGCAGTGCGGGCCCAACAGCTCAGTGGACACAGCAGAGAAAGAGAGAGAGAGACGGAGAGAGAGACATGACGTGGTGGACATATGTGACGTAGTATGCTATTTTCGGGGACCAATTTTGGTTCGTGAGTGCTACTTCAGAACTACTGTCAAAAAAAGTATACAAAAGTAACAAAGAATCTCTTTAACGATGATTGACAACCATTCAAACATTAATGCATTTATGTTACCAGCTACTCCTCAAATGTTTTTCGTCACCCCTGTGGCGAAACCCTAGCTCAGAGTATTGGTATTGTTGTGCGATAGGGGCGCAACATCATAGCCTATATAATATAAGCGCATATAAAAAAAAACAGGGAAAAGAAACAACAATCTATCGATAAACTAAATATTGAACAACAGTTTGTCTTTTGGTCTGTAGAGTTTACTTTTAAATCGCTTGAATAGGCAATCAATCTTGCAGAATTAGCAGCCAGTGGATAGCACTCGCTATAGACAGAATTTGTGTTTAGTAAAAAATATTCACTGCAAAAGATGAAAGCATTCTGCATACACTGCTATAGAAATGTGATCAAAGGTACCATTGCTCTTTCTTTCAGAAACTGTCATGGACCAGTTCCAACATTTCCAAATCATACAGCAAATGAGGGCACTTTTGCCACCACACAAGTTGAATGGAGGCGGGAGTTGTAATGCTCGTTCACGTGTTAAATCTCAATAACTTGTTGCGTACGCAAATCCTAGAATCTCCATGTGCGGCAGAATTTTGTGAGAAAAGTAGCCAGGGATGATAAAGAAGAGCCCTGGTGAAGGCCAGAGAGCCTTCAGCACACTACGTCCAAACTAGGATTCTGGATCTTAGTTTCAATAGCTGCAACAAATACATGAATACACAATTTAATTGGGGTTTACAATTCATCATGACACAACATCAATGATGAACGAACAAACAGTGTTATAATGTCTGTTGGTCTGTTGGAGAGGACCCCTCATTTCACTAGTGGAGGTAAAGATGTGGAAAGTGGGTCTCCTGTGTATTGTTGCTGGCCTGAATGCTGTGGTCCGGTGGCCGAGGTGAATTCAGCTCTGAGTTCTTTGAGGAGTGGTGGCATCTCCACATACCTTCATCAAGGCCTCTTTGTTCTGCTGCCAATATGTGCAGTGCAGAGAACCAGTGTCCCTGTGACCACGCTAACCATGGCCACAACTAGGCCACAGTGAAAGAGAGAGCACTTGCTTTTGTCCACAACGGTCCCTGTAATGGACTGATAGGATCACTCTGACCTCCACCTCCTCCTCTTCTTCCTCTTATTAGTAGTCTATCTTGGCTGTTAACGGCCTCGTTGTGTGTGTGATACTCTTAACCTTTGCCTCAGACAAGCATAGCCAGAGATGGCCAGATCTCTCCCCTCTGATAAGGAGCTGAGAGGAGGGATGTATTGGGTACATAAAAGGTGTATCAATTCTGAAACTAACCCTTGGGATTCACATCAGTGGGGATGATTCAATTCGTAGTCTAGACCATGCAGCCATCAGACAGAGCAGAGGGGAGAGCTGACTCCCATGAGTCCCATGCTCCCATGCAGGTGAAGGGGTAGGAGAGGTAGGATCACCCCAGTGTCAGACCTCCCAGGTCCCCTGGCCACCCTCCCTCACAGCCAACATCATCTCCCGATTCTTTCACCATGTGAGAAGACCTCTGTCACAGAGCCCCGAATGAAAGAGAGTCTTTCTTCTCCTCCATCCCTGGGCCAACTGTAACCAGACACCCCTTCTCCCCCTAGCTGATAGGACTCTCTGCTTCTCTCTTCCCTCGCTCCTTTCCTCTCTCTCTATCACCCTTTCTTTCTTCCTTTCCTCCTTATTTTTCAATTGTGGTGGCAGAGATCCACAGAGAGGTGATCGTTGGCAGTGCAGGTGTCTGATTTTCATTAGAATTGCAAATTGAAGTGGATGCCTGATCTGATAAGGAGAGGCGGCTGGGACTCGCTGGGCTCTCTTTCAGCTCAGGGAGGACGAGCAGGGATCATTAAACCATACACCACACCCCAGGGGACAGGACGATCCCCCTTACCTTGACCCCTCTCTCACCAGCCTCCCACCGTGTCACAATGGACAATGCCATGGGAGCCAAAGACCTCCAAAGGAGTCTGGGATGAGACAAGACTAAGTCAATTGTGTGCTATATTTTCAAACAATGTAAATCCATTTCCATAAAACAATGTGTTATCACAATATTGTAACTACAGTAATTACTGTTTAATTACACAGGTACAAGAGAAACTTAATGTAACGTGTTACCATCCCGTCCTGAACGTGTATTCATGTCATCTACACTGTTAGATCCTGCATGTCATTACAAAGACACTGTAAATAGTGAACATGATAATAGTAAATGGATCTAAAGTGGTACAAGGCTGTGGATAAAAAGCACAGAGCAACACCAGCTGAACCTTTAAAGAAGAGAGCAACAGCTGTGCTTTACACCTCTCCCCTCTCAGTGAAATATCACATCAGATTTCTGGCACCAAAAATCACAATTAACAAAGAGGATTTGTCAACCTTCCAAGTTTAGGGAAACAACCGATTTGCGGTGTACTGTGAAAACCACTGCAGCTTGGCCACATCATGCTTGCTTGTTAAATCACATTGACAAGTCCAGTTTGTAAAAGGATAACCTTTCCTTTTTAAATGTCTTTGTAAATGTCTTTGTAAATGTCCTCCTGTCTATGTGAGAAACGTTTCCCCCCTAAAGAGACACACCTTCCTCCCCATAGTCAGCGCTCCCTCCACACTCCCCCAGGGTGAAGTGTTGAAAATCATCATTTCCCGTGGGCCTGTTGCCGTGGTGAAGGCTTGCAGAAACACGGTCGGTCGGCTTTTGTGCTCCCAACATGCACCTGAATGTGTTTGTGAAAGGACATGACAGGCCGGAACGAAGGAACAGCTATGTCAATAGAGCCAAAATGGGAAAAACAAACATTTTTGAGTCAAGTGTCACTTCAGTTATTTTCACCTCTACTGGAGCTCAACCCCGTCCAAAAACACACACACAGAGACCCCATCCTCACACACACACACAGACGTACAAATCAAATCAATTCAAATTTTATTTGTCACATGCGCCGAAAACAACAGGTGTAGTAGACCTTACCGTGAAATGCTTACTTAAATGCTTACTTACTTAAACCAACAAGGCAGTTTTTAGAAAAATAAGAGTTAAGAAGAATATTTACTAAATAAACTAAAGTAAAAAATAAAAAGGCAACAATAAGATAACAATAATGAGGCTATATACAAGGAGTACCGGTACCTAGTCAATGTACAGGTTAGTCAAGGTAATTGAGGTAATATGTAGGTAGAGGTAAAGTGCATAGATAATCAACAGAGTAGTCCTGTTTGCCATTTGGTTAGTTGTTCAGGAGTCTTATGGCTCTTATGGGGGTAAAAGCTATTAAGAAGCCTTTTAGACCTAGACTTGGCGCTCCGGTAATGCATGCCGTGCGGTAGCAGAGAGAACAGTCTATGACGAAGGTGGCTGGAGACTCTGACAATTTTTAGGGCCCTCTGACACCGCCTGGAATAGAGGTCCTGGATGGCAGGAAGCTTGGCACCAGTGATGTACAAGGCCGTACGCACTACCCTCTGTAGCGCGTTGCGGTCAGAGGCCGAGCAGTTGCCATACCAGGTGGTGATGCAACCGGTCAGGATTCTCTCGATGGTGCAGCTGTAGAACTTTTTGAGGATCTGAGAACCCATGCCAAATCTTTTCTGTGTTCTGAAGGGGAATAGGCGTTGTCGTGCCTCTTCACGACTGTCTTGGTGTCTTTGGACCATTATAGTTTGTTGGGAATATGGATACCAAGGACCTTGAATCTCTTAACCTGATCCACAACAGAATGAGAATGGGGGCGTGCTCGGCCCTCCTTTTCCTGTAGTCCACGATCATCTCCTTTGTCTTGATCACGTTGAGGGAGAGGTTGTTGTCCTGGCAACACACTTCCAGGTCTCTGACCTCCTCTCATCATTGTCTGTGATCAGGCCTACCACTGTTGTGTTGTCAGCTAACTTAATGACGCCGTTGGAGTCGTGCTTAGCCACGCTGTCATGGGTGAACAGGGAGTATAGGAGGGGACTAAGCACGCACCCCTGAGGAGCCCCTGTGTTGAGGATCAGCGTGGCAGATGTGTT
>NC_036838.1:45608349-45614724 GCF_002910315.2 Salvelinus sp. IW2-2015
AGACCTCCAAAGGAGTCTGGGATGAGACAATACTTTTTCTTAGTCCGTGGTGTGCCATATCCAAACGATGTAAATCAATTTCCATAAAACAATGTTATTAAGGAAAGGAAAGGGGGATACCTGGTCAGTTGTACAACTGAATGATTTCAACTGAAATGTCTTTATTACAGTGTTGTTACTACAGTAACTACTGTTTAATTACTGCGGTATAAGAGGAAACTTAAGTGTTACCATCACATCCTGAAATTGTAATCATGTTATCTACACTGTTACAACCTGCATGTCATTACAAAGACACTGTAAATAGTGAAGATGATAATACGACTTCAACATCAGGCCTATTAACTTACAGTAAATGGATCTAAAGTGATACAGGGCTGTGGATAAATAGCACAGAGCACCAACAGCTGGACCTTTAAAGCAGAGAACAACAGCTGTGCTTTACACTTCGCCCCTCTCCATGAAATATCACACCATATTTCTGCCACCAAAAATCACAATCAACAAAGAGGATTTGCTCAGTGTATCAACCTTCCAAGTTTGGGGAAACAACCGATTTGCGGTGTTCTGTGAAAACCCCCACAGCTGGGCCACATCATGCTTGGTTGTTTAATCAGACTGAAGAGTCCAGTTTGTAAAAGGGGGCTTTTGTTTTTTAAATGTCCTTCTAAATGTAATTATTCTTCTCTCCATGTGAGAAACGTTACCCACCTGTAAAGACACACTTTCCTCCCCATAGTCAGCGCTCCCTCCCACAGTCTCCCGGGGTGAAGTGTTGAAAATCGTTGTTTCCCGTCGGCCTGTTACATTGGTGAAGACTTGCAAAAACACGGTTACTTGGCTGTTGTGCTCCCAACATGCACCTGGATGTGTTTGTGAAAGGACAGGACAGGCCGGAACTGAGGAATGGGAAAAACAAACATTTCTGAATGAAGTTATTTTCCCCTCTATCGTAGCTCACCCCCCTCCAAGCACAAACACACACCTCACACTCACATACACAGACATACACACTGCAGACATTGTTAACTAAAAAGAGACAATTACATTTTTCTCCTACAACTGTAAATTTGAAGTCCTATACTCTTCAGCTTTGCAAGAGAGAATAAAACAAAAAGCTGCTTTTGTATCTCCCTCTGTTTCTGTATTATGCTGAAATTAAACCCTCTTTTCAATTAGGATTCTGCCAAAAATACTGTACGATATTATTCATACGTCACTGATATATCTGTCAAAACCCTGTGGAGCATGTTTTGGAGGTTTGCTATGGCTTAGCTCTCTATCTCTCTGCTCATGAAGAGGCCTCAGGGGCAGATCCACTCTAGCCCATGCCCCTGACTGACCCTGCCCTGGGTCGGGTTTATAGTTCTGCCTGGTTCAACACACAGATTCGCTATGCAGCTGGACATGGCTGTAGAGCACACTAGGCCAAACCAGTCCTGGCGGCATCCATATTCTCACAACGTTGTGCCATTCCACAGTACCTGTTGGTAGAACCGACGGCAACAGATGTTCCAGCCACATACCAGCAGTATGACTATTGATTTGAAGGAAATCCCTGTCAGGATCCAACACAGCATTTGCTTTGAGCTGTTGTGTGGGAGCATTGCAGCGCAATACTGTGCTGCTCGGAAACTAAGGCAGGAAAATACTGTCTCACCCAAAGCCAGGAAAGCAGTTTCCTATCATGTCATGACACATACACACACACACACACATGCAAACACACTTGTAATTCAATGTGTCAAATTGTTTTTATTTATGTCCAGTGAAAGGATATAGACATGTTCATACAAAGAAATGAATTCAAGGTGCATCTTTTCCTCTATGTGACTCGATACAAACGTACAGTATTACATCTGAACAGATTGCTTTCTCTGGTCCCTTGGTGGTGTAACATGATCTGTGGCAGTCTGAAGATATGGATCACAGAGCATATTTGCTGAGGAACAGGAGTGTCAAGATGAAGCACGGCTTGACAGCCTATCAAGTGGGTGACTTATGGAGCAAATCGGCCTTACATTCAGAGATATCTGACAGAGAGAGAGGGACGGAGAGAGAGTGACTACGAACACATGAGTGAGGGAGAGAGGGAGGGAGGGACGGGTTACTGAAATAATTCATTTGTGAATAACTGATGAGTGAATGGATGAATGAATAAGTGAGTGACAGTGAATGAGAGAAAGAAAGGGAGGGAGAGGGCTAAGGTCCTTTAAAAGAAAGAGAGTGGGAGAGCTTTCACCTCTTTGGCCATTATAGTCCAACTTTCACAAGACAGCTCTTTGAGAGAATAGGCTGTACAGCTGCAACTCCCACAAAACGTATGGACAATTACAGATTTTGGTTGCCGTGGCAATGTCATTTCCGACAGAGCAATGCCATTTACCACGTAGCCAAATAACTTCAGCAGAGTGAACTACAGATCAACAATAGACCGTTGGACGTTTACTTTTTTCTCCTTCTTTTCCATAAAATGTGGCATTCTTCCTCAGTCCCTTCAAACGGACCAGCTACAAAAACGTTATTGTATGTTCCCCTGCATTACAGTTCCTCAGATACAGAGACACAGGCCCTCCTCTCAGAGGCTGAGGTGTCCTCAACCCCCAACGCTTTTCTTGTCATTGTGCAGTTTTTGTGGGGTCTGGCGTGGGTGTGAGTGACATATCCCGTGGAGTATGTGTGTGTGTGTGTGTGTGTGTGTGTGTGTGTGTGTGTGTGTGTGTGTGTGTGTGTGTGTGTGTGTGTGTGTGTGTGTGTGTGTGTGTGTGTGTGTGTGTGTGTGTGTGTGTGTGTGTGTGTGTGTGTGTGTGTGTGTGTGTGTGTGTGTGTGTGTGCTGTGTGTGTGTGTGACTATGTACCACACACACAACCCCATCTGTTTGATGGCCGGACACAGTCTGGGAAAGGGTTTTCAGACAAAGAATTCACACACAGCACAAAGGTCCAATTATGAGCCCACACTCTGAGGAGGGAGGAGGGCTGTTTTGGAGAGGGATAATAGGGGCTTGTCCATCTCAGAGGGGTGTGAGGGCTTCCTTTCCACTCCTACTGCGCCCCACCACCAGTACCACAAACAAGTTTGTGTTAACTAGGATGAAGTTGGTGGTTAACGTTACTCTTAAGCAAAATTAAAAAATATATCCATACTTTTCAATTTCAAATGACATAATTTGAGATCTAGTAAGACTGGAGAAAATAAGTATATTGACATTTGCGGTACTACTTCAGGTTAAACAGTTGTCTTCAAATAGTCCTTGACACAAGAAAACAAAACATTGAACAGATGTCAGGTTTTGGCCAGGACTGTTCAGGTTTTGGTCACTAGATGTCCCCATTGCACCTTTTTTTTAACCTTTTGTTTTTTCCTTGCTCTAATTATTGTTTGCACCTGTGTGTCGTTCCCTTGTTAGTATTTAAACCCTGTGTGTTCCTCAGTTCTTTGCTCAGTGTTTGTATGTTAGCACCCAGCCCCAGCCTTGTTGTGAACATATTTCTCTTATTGGATTTTCCAGAGGTTCTCTGGTTTAGTGCTTGTGTATTTTTGAGTAGTCTTTTGWGGTTTGTYTWWCCCTGCTGTTTTTACCACTTTGTGGAGTTTCTTTGTATTTTGGAGGATATCCATTTTGTGCCTCTTGGCTTTATTTTTTGGACGTGGTGGATTTATATTCTTTGCCTGAAGATCTTGTCCTTTTATTAAACCACCATCTCTAGTACTGCTGAGTCTGCCTCATCTTCTGGGTTCTGCCGACTATTAGTGACTGTTTCTCTCACCGGGTCCTGACAACAGAGTCATCTCCATGTTGAGCTTCTGGCATCTTGAAAAGCCTTAAGACACGGATCAGTGAGCACCGCAGCAATATACGGGCAGGTGAGACAAAAAATCTGGTTGCTGATCATTTTGTACATGCTGGACATCCTATTAGCTCTCTGAGATAAATTGGAATAGAAATGGTGAAGATGTCACACAGGGGAGGGGACATTGAGAGGAAACTTCTTCAAAGGGAATCTTTCTGGATCCACAGGCTCAACACACTGCCTCCTCTTGGCCTTAACAAGGAGTTTGACTTGAAACGGTTTATATAGTTTCAAAATGTCCCAATTTAAAAGAAAATCCTAATTGAATATTATATGTGTATGTATATTACTGTAAATATTGATCACATTCCTTGTGTATGATCATATATTTTGATACATTGAATGTTAATATTGTGAACCTATGTTATAATTTTTTTTGTCTCTGAGTACTGCCTCTATATACAGTGGCTTGCGAAAGTATTCACCCCCTTGGCATTTTTCCTATTTTGTTGCCTTACAACCTGGAATTAAAATAGATTTTTGCGGGGTTTGTATCATTTGATTTACACAACATGCCTACCACTTTGAAGATGCAAAATATTTTTTTCTTGTGAGAAAAGCTCAAAATAAAAAATTCTGAAAACTTGAGCGTGCATAACTATTCACCCCCCCCAAATTGAATACTTTGTAGAGCCACCTTTTGCAGAAATTACAGCTGCAAGTCTCTTGGGGTATGTCTCTATAAGCTTGGCACATCTATCCACTGGGATTTTTGCCCATTCTTCAAGGCAAAACTGCTCCAGCTACTTCAAATTGGATGGCTTCCGCTGGTGTACAGCAATCTTTAAGTCATACCACAGATTCTCAATTGGATTGAGTTCTGAGCTTTGACTAGGCCATTCCAAGACATTTAGATGTTTCCCCTTAAACCCCTCAAGTGTTGCTCTAGCAGTATGCGTGGGGTCATTGTCCTGCTGGAAGGTGAACCTCCGTCCCAATCTCAAATCTCTGGAAGACTGAAACAGGTTTCCCTCAAAAATGTCCCTGTATTTAGCTCCATCCATCATTCCTTAACTTCTGACCAGTTTCCCAGTCCCTGCCGATGAAAATATCGGGGATGGTGTTCTCGGGGTGATGAAACGTGTTGGGTTTGCCAGACATAGCGTTTTCCTTGATGGCCCAATTTTTGTCTCATCTGACCAGAGTACCTACCTTCTCCCACATGCCTTTTGGCAAACACCAAACGTGTTTGCTTATTTTTTTCTTTAAGCAATTTTTCTGGACACTCTTCTGTAAAGCCCAGCTCTGTAGCGTGTACGTCTTAAAGTGGTCCTATGGACAGATACTCCAATCTCCTCTGTGGAGCTTTGCAGTTCCTTCAGGGGTATCTTTGGTGTCTTTGTTTCCTCTCTGATTAATGCCCTCCTTGCCTGATCCGTGAGTTTTGGTGGGCGGCCCTCTCTTGGCAGGTTTGTTGTGGTGCCATATTCTTTCAATTTATTTATGATGGATATAATGGTGCTCCGTGGGATGTTCAAAGTTTATGATATTTTTTATAACCCAACACTGATCTGTACTTCTCCACAACTTTGTCCCTGACCTGTTTGGAGAGCTCCTTGGTCTTCATGGTGCCGCTTGCTTGGTTGTGCCCTTTGCTTAGTGGTGTTGCAGACTCTGGGGCCTTTCAGAACAGGTGTATATATACTGAGATCATGTGACAGATCATGTGACACTTAGATTGCACACAGGTGGACTTTATTTAACTAATTATGTGACTTCTGAAGGTAATTGGTTGCACGAGATCTTATTTAGGGGCTTCACAGCAAAGGGGGTGAATACATATGCACGCACCACTTTTAGAATTTTTTGAAACAAGTAATTTTTTTTCATTTCACTTCACCAATTTGGACTATTTTGTGTATGTCCATTACATGAAATCCAAATAAAAATCTGTTTAAATTACAGGTTGTAATGCAACAAAATAGGAAAAATGCCAAGGGGGATGAAAACTTTTGCAAGGCGCTGTACAGGACCTTTCACCCCCACCTGGGATATGGATGCCTGATGAAGACCTGAGGGTTAAAACGGTGTTATACACAAATATCACGTTTTCATTTCTGTTTTCCATTTGTCTTGAAAACTTTACCTTCACTCTGTGTGAACTCTGTGAAACTGATTAGAAAGCCTCTATTGGGAGGCGGCGATAATGCCCTGTAAGAGTCACCTTTCATCAGGCGCAGTCACAGGAGTGACAGAAGCTGTGCCAGCTCACAACTTTGATTCCTTATCTCACATTTCAACAATCTACTTTTGGTGGTTTTTTTTCCCTCCTTCATTACACATCTATTTTATCTTGACAAAATGTCAGGCTACTCTGCTTTTAATTCACACTTTGTAGTTTGCAGGACGTGTAAGGTTGTGATTTACTTCAGCTCACCCATCTTGTTTTAACTGGTATGGAGTGACTTCCCATGCTGTGATACCAGAAGCTGGGAGTGTCTACTGGTCCTGACTGGGAGTGTCTACTGGTCCAGACTGGGAGTGTCTACTGGTCCAGACTGGGAGTGTCTACTGGTCCAG